>NW_028274821.1:22018531-22296031 GCF_037043125.1 Eumetopias jubatus | reverse complement strand
TACATGCTATTTTCATTACAAGGCATGTGTAAAGTAGGGTGGAAGTGCAGATCCCAGCAAGAATAGAAGCAAGGATAAGGAGCAAGAAATAGATTTTTATGGAGTCCTTTAGTTTCCTTATCTCAGTTTCAAATGGGATTACTGTAAATATTTGTGGGCTTTTTGGATGGCAGTACTCCCGGTTGCTAATAAATGTCATGCTGGTTTTTATATTGGGAATTTACACTAAGAATTAATAGGGAAAAAAAAAGAAAGAAATATAATTTTCCCCTAGGACACTAAATTTCCCTGAATCCACTGTACAATTTTAGAGTTCTGAAACAGATACTTTTTGGATTCCTAAAACCCGCATTATACCAGCGATCACACATTTGTTCCTCACTCTAATTCTGAAAGTAAATAGGAGATTAGAGTAACTTTTGCACTTGTTTCCTGTAGGTGGGAGGTGGAAATGATGGGCTTGTCTAGCTGTAAGTTCTACTTCATTAAGCACAAGGTATAGGCAGAAAATACTTATTACCAAACAGCCAATTTACTGTGCTCAATTTTTAATAGAGATGGAAGGTAAATAATCCATATGTGCAGTGGTCTTTCATCAATATCTACATTAAGAAGTAGATATAGGGTATAATTTTACCATGGATACAAGTATCCTTATTACCAGGTTTGCAATTCAATTACGTGAGGAGCCTCAAGTACCATTGATTATTCATTGGATTCTGGGATGGGCTGGCTACACAAGCATTCATTAATCCCTTCAGTGCCCCAGGCCATTCGGAATGGTTTCTGCACAGCAACAGTTCTTTGGTTCAAGAGTTTAGCCAAAGGAAAGATGCATGGGTTGGACAGTTTTTCCCCAGATAAAACATGTAGCACATCGTTTTGGATTCGGATGGAAGTTCCTGCTGTTTTATCCTTGACCCTTTTTTATGTCTTTTTTCTGCAGAAATGTTTCCCTGCAGTTGTTTTCTCTTCTCACACCATACTCATGTTTCCAGTCCTAAAAGGAGCTATGCATTTGGAACCCAAGATCAGAGCACAAGTTTCAACAAATGTTGTGGCACACATTGTGACAAAAGCACAAGACATTGAAATCTGTATTGACTTGGAAATTGACTGACCTCCTTCTCAACCTCAGCAGGACCAGACAGAGAGAAACCCTGAATATCCTCCTTTCTCCTCTATGTGACAATGGTCACCCTCCTCCATCGTCCTGTGTTTCACGTCTCTTGGTTTATCCCCTGGATCACGAATCTTCAAACCTGGCCAAACTATAGTCAACTGGGGAGCTTTTAAAGAATACTGTTCCCTGGGCTCCATCCCAAACCTTTTTAATAAGAACCCTGGGGGCATGAGGGCCCAGGCTGGATATTTTATTTTATTTAAATTGTTTTATTGTTATGTTAATCACCATACATTACATCATTAGTTTTTGATGTAGTGTTCCATGATTCATTGTTTGTGCATAACACCCAGTGCCCCACGCAGAACGTGCCCTCTTTAATACCCATCACCAGGCTAACCCATCCCCCCACCCCCCTCCCCTCTAGAACCCTCAGTTTGTTTTTCAGAGTCCATAGTCTCTCATGGTTCGTCTCCCCCTCTGATTTCCCCCCCTTCATTCTTCCCCTCCTGCTATCTTCTTCTTCTTCTTTTTTTTCTTAACATATATTGCATTATTGTTTCAGAGGTACAGATCTGTGATTCAACAGTCTTGCGCAAGTCACAGCGCTCACCATAGCACATACCCTCCCCAATGTCTATCACCCAGCCACCCCATCCCTCCCACCCCCCACCACTCCAGCAACCCTCAGTTTGTTTCCTGAGATTAAGAATTCCTCATATCAGTGAGGTCATATGATACATGTCTTTCTCTGATTGACTTATTTCACTCAGCATAACACCCTCCGGTTCCATCCATGTCGTTGCAAATGGCAAGATCTCATTCCTTTTGATGGCTGCATAATATTCCGTTGTGTATATATACCACTTATTCTTTATCCATTCATTTGTCGATGGACATCTTGGCTCTTTCCACAGTTTGGCTATTGTGGACATTGCTGCTATAAACATTGGGGTGCACGTACCCCTTCGGATCCCTACATTTGTATCTTTGGGGTAAATACCAGGCTGGATATTTTAAAAGGCTCCTTAATCAATTGTAATGTGTACGTAAGTTTGAGGGCCACAGTCTTAGACCAAACCAGATACCAGTAAATAAGCCTAGATTCTTCCTTCTTCGTTTTCTCCCATTTGTAATTGGTCAACTGAAACAGACAAATATGCCTTCTAAATCATTTTCCTTCATCATGTCTACAACTACTTTAGAATTTTCCTTGCTGTGACCTTCTAGTAGTTTTCCTTTCTTTTGATAATCTCTCTTTTCCCATTATGGTGCACTGCTCTTGCTGCAGTGGTGATCTTTCTAGTTTTGCCAACCGTCACTTTTCTTAAAATTCTTCAGTGATTTATCAGAACTTTAGGCCAAACTACTGTGGATTCTTTGCTTTTTTTTTTAATTTTTATTTTTGAGAGAGAGAGAGAGCACACACACACAGGTGAGTGGGAGGGAGGGGCAGAGGGAGAGGAAGAGAGAGAATCTTAAGCAGGCTCCATGCTCAGTGGGAAGCCAAATGTGGGGCTCAAATCTCATGACCCTGAGATCATGACCTGAGCCGAGTTCAAGAGTCGGACACTCAACTACTGAGCCACCCAGGCACCCCTGACTCTTATTTCCTGACTACTACCTGCCAATCTAGCTTAATGTTTTATCACCCTCCTCCTCACCCCCATCCTCTCCATAAACCAAATGACTAGCTTCCTTGTGGCCTCATGTCTTTGCCTCTGATTCTCCATCTCCTGGTTCAGCTCTTAAGCTGACAACTGCAGTTCTTCTTCAAGCTGAGATAAAGTCTTCTCTCTGCACATGCTCTGTTCTCATCACACCCTGTGCCTAACTGCATTATGCCACTGACATACTGGGTTGACACAAAGTCCTACACTGATTAGGGAATGTAGGTCTTGCTCATACCTATACCTAACAGTGTGCCCTGCACATAACCAGTGCTTGATAAATTGATGTCAAATGCATGGAGAAATCGATAAATGAATAAACACATTAAATCATAGCCTGTTATCCCTGGCATCATTTTCATTGAGGCTTCTTCCATGTCAGTTTGTGGTTATCCAAAAATATGTTGTTGAGGAAATCATAACATCAGGATGGCAAGAGTTTTCTTAGTACACCTTTCAGGAGGATGTTAATGATGATATTTACTTGAGCTAAGGTTAAATTGCATACATAGGTCATATACCATTTTGTATGATTCTCATGGGGAAGAGAGGAAGTACACAGATTTTATGGCTGAAATTTTCTGCTATAAAAAAAATTAGCTATCTGATAAAGAGGAATCTGTAGCGAGTTTTAGCATGAATGAAATCTTGGGGTGACCATGACTTTACTACCAGAGCTTGGCCCTGTTCTGGGTGGATGTCACACAGGGAAGCTGGCTTTTCCATAGCCTTGAATTTTGGTGGTGTGTAACACCATAGGTTGGTAAATGGACAATCCCCATTGTTCCTTTGAGTGTAAAGGTTCTTCAAATTAGTTGACATATAGTACTGGGTAAGTACTCTAAGCATTCTGCCTAGGTCTCTTGCTCCAGGGAGGAATCTGTGCAAGTGGTTTGTCTTTTGGCCACCTTCTGTCTGTTCAACCTGACCGGGAACGCCACACATTCCTTTGCCACTGCTGACAGAGCAGAAGTTCCTCTCTGACATGGTGTGGGAATATGGATTGCGTTTCTGGAAGATACAGAATATTTGGATAATAGGATCATCCTTGTCAGATGCCTGGTTTAGCATTTGCCAACAGGAAGCCTGACTCAAGTTTCCATTTTAAGGAGATTTACTTACTCCTTAAAATAAGTGCTTCTAGAATTGTCTGGATGACGTAGGTGTCAATATTTGATAGGAAGCATCGCTTAGTATAGGAACCATTACTCAAGAAAATGTGGTGCCATTCTCCCCAGATTTTTTTTTTCTTAAGCAAATGTTTTTCAGGCTTATATACAGCCCTGTTAGGGCTAAATGGTTAACCTCGATAACCTCATAGAATCCTTTAACCATTTTAGGGAAAAAAAACTCTTTTTTGGGGGGGTGGTGAGTATATCATTACTCCATATGGCTTTGAAATGCTGAACCTGCCCTTTTCACTTTTCAGAATGTGGTCTGTAGACATAGAAACATGGAATTGGAAGGGAGATACTAAACAAGGTCTTTGGGGCTAATCGTTCCCCCAATTCAGACACCATTTCCTCAACAGCTCGGGCAGGGAGCTACACTGCCTCATCATAAGCCCTTTCAGTGAGGGGGTACTCACTGTTTTGGACTTCACACGTGTTACTATTGTCCACCTTTATCCGTCAGAGAATTCTTTCTTGCACTATAAGGTGACAGTGAAAAGAATCTACAAATCTCAGCCCATTTTTTTGATTGCTTGTGGCCACGAAGCTAGGGGAGCACCTGGGGTGAGTGTGGTGGTTACCCCCAGAAGGAATGGCTACTCCCCCACAGTCAAGAGTTCCCTGGAGAAGGAAAGGAAGTCTTGCAGAGGCGAGTCTTAACATCAAGGGGTTAAACAGCTTCCTCCTCTCTAAGGCCAAAGAGGAATTTGACCTGGACCCCAAAGTATGGAGACAGTAAGAGACTCTCTCATGGCAAAAGATGAGGCTCCTCTGGCCTCGTAGTGGCCACATTTGTCTTCCAGATGAACAAAAGCAGAAAATGCCAGTAAGAAGGGCACTGACAATGAAACTATGTTGTTAACGCCACCTATGTCAGGGGTCCTTCAAGGTCCTGGTTTACCTCCTCGATTTCTGCTGGAGTTCAGACCCTGGTCATCTCCGCGCTGCTGCAGAGAGGCTGAGGATTGATGCTGGTGAGAACTTTCTCACAGGACCATGAATGCTGAAGCTTTTCTCGGGCGCTGCGTTCTAAGGCATTTTTTTCCTTCTTTATATCATCAGTGAGATATTGGCAGCTTCTGTTTTGTTTTTTTTTTTCCTAATAATTCTTAGTTTGAGAAACCCCTCCCCCCAAATCTGTATAATTACATTACTTAGTACTCAAAAACAAAACAAAACAAAAAAACAGAATTCCTTGAATACACAAAAGCCTTACCCGGGCCTCCTGATAGCATGGTTGAAATAGTCTATCTTTGTTAAATCACAAAACCATTGTTTTCCTCTGAAAAGCTGTGAGAGTTTTATTTTGGCATCTGGGCATCTAGTGGCTGATCTGAAAAATGCATCTAAAGGCTTTCAAAGGAAAATGAATGAATGCTTCAAACCTGGAGGAAATTTCTCAAACGTGTTAGGAGAGAGGGACCAATAAAGGACAGTTCCTCTTGTTAAAAAGAGAAGGGAATTGGGACACACAATAAACGTGGCCAGGTTTATAGTTGCATTTATGACATGAACCTCAGCAAGCTTAGAGTGTGCAGTGAGTAGGCAGGGTGATGCACTGGGCATGTCTATACGCTGTGAAGCAGAGCAAACACTCAGGCAAACATGCAGGCCTATCACCTCTGCTCCCAAACAGAATTGATGTCACAGATGGAAAAACTGTTTGGAGATTTCAACCCCATTCCACTGATTACTTACCCATAATAAAACTCCTCTGCCAGTGGCTGCAGCCTGGGCTTGGTTCTAGAAAAGCGAGAAATCGATCAACAGTTTGCCTGGGAAAGGCTGATGAGGTTCTGAACTAACCAGAACCACTCATTCATCACTCTTCACCTTAAGTCAGCAGCATGATTTTCCCTAAGCCAAAAGACAAAGAAATATAATAGTGAGAGTTTGGAGTTCTTGTAGTTGGGATTAGATCATAAAGGTTATGTTCATTTCAGGTTCCCATCCTCTGGGATGTGACAGCATTAAAAAAGGATTCTCTCATTTTCCTTTCTGGAAGTAGGCATGGTGCTCTGATAAAACAGGGCATCCTGATAATGCTAAACAGAACTGGTAGATCTGGTGTTTTATGTGAACTGATGACACTGGAGAAAAAGCAAAAGAAAAAGAGAGGTGTTTGATAATTAAAATTATATTTTTCCCTTTCTTTGTTGTCTTTTTTATTATTTAAATTTTAGTTAGTGAACATACAGTGCAATATTGATTTCTGAAGTAGAAGTCAGTGATTCACTACTGACATACAACACCCAGTGCTCATCATGTGCCCCCCTTAATGCCTATCACCCACCTCCCTCCATCAACTCTTGCTTGTTCTCTATCCTTAAAGGTCTTTTATGGCTTGTTTCCCTCTCTCCTTTTTTTCTTTCCCGCTTCCCATATGTTCATCTCTTTTCTTTCTTAAATTCCACGTATGAGTGAGATCATATGATATTTGTCTTTCTCTGACTGACTTATTTCACTTAGCATGATATACTCTAACTCCATCCACGTCTTTGCAAATGGCAAGATTTTTATTTTTATTTTTGGCTGAGTAACATTCATTGTGTGTGTATAAATATATATATACACTACATCTTTTTTATCCATTCATCAGTCGATGGACATTTGGGCTCTCTCCATCGTTTGGTTATTATCAGGGTGCACATACCCCTTTGAATCTATATTTTTGTATCCTTTCGGTAAATACCTAGTATTTATAGCTCATAAATGATCAATGCATAATGGTGATATTTAATTTATAATTTAGTTTATATACATGTTTAACTTTTGTAGAATAACATACTAATTAAGGAAAATTACTTTCTTAAACATGTATTTCATAAAAGTTTAATTGAACTATTTTCTCAATCAGGTTCCGCTGCTGCTATAATAAATTACTAGAGACTGGGTGGCTTAGACAAGAAATATCTGGGAAGTCCAAGATCAAAGTACTGGCCAATTCTTCCTGGTTTGTGGATGGCCTTCTCCTCATATCCTCACATGGCGGGGAGAGAGAGAAAGATGGGAAGCTATAAGAATCAGGGCATTAATCCCATCATGAGGACCCCACACTTCTGACCTAACTACCTCCCAAAGGCCTCATCTCCAAATATTGTCGCACTGGAGATTTAGAATTTTAACGTATACATTTTTCCCCCAGTGTTATTGAGATATAATTGACACATAACATTGTGTAAGTTTAAGGTGTACATTGTGTTGATTTGATACATTCATAAATTACAAAATGATTGCCACAATAGTATTAGCTACCACCTTCACCCCGTCACATAGTTATCATTCTTTTATGGTGAGAACCTTTAAGATCTACACTCTTAAGAAAAAAGAAAAAAAAGAATTGTTTTTTCTGCATAGCAAAGGAAACAATCAACAAAACTAAAAGGCAACCTACTGAATGGGAGAAGATATTTGTAAAGGACATATCTGATAAAGTATCCAAAATATATGAAGAACTGATACAACTCAACACCCAAAACCAAATAATCCCATTAAAAATGGGCAGAAGACATGAACAGATATTTCCCCAAAGAAGACATGCAGGTGGCCAACAGACACATGAAAAGATGCTCAAGATCACTCATCATCAGGGAAATGCAAATCAAAACTACAGTGAGGTATCATCTCACACTTGTCAGAATGGCTAAAATAAAAAACATAAAGATCAGTAAGTGTTGGTGAGGATGTGGAGAAAAAGGAACACTTGTGTACTGTTGGTGGGAATGCAAATTGGTGCAGCCACTGTGGAAAACTATATGGAGGTTCCTCAAAAAGTTAAAAATAGAACTATCCTATGATCCAGGAATGTCACTACTGAGTATTTACCCAAAGAATGCAAGAACACCAATTCAAAGGGATACATGCACCACTATGTTTACAGCAGCATTATTTGTAATAGTCAAGATACAGAAGCAGCCCAAGTGTCCATCGATTGAAGAATGGATAAAGAAATGGTACATATAAGTGATATATATGTATATATATATGAATATTATTCAGCCATAAAAAAGAATGAAATCTTGCCCTTTGTAACAACATGGATAGGGCTAGAGAGTATAATGCTAAGTGAAATAAATTGGCCAGAGAAAGTCAAATACTGTATGATCTCACTCATATGTAGAATTTAAGAAACAAAACAAATGAACAAAGGAAAAAAAGAGAGAGAAAGAGAGAAAGAAACCAAAAAACAGACTCTTAACTACAGAGAACAAACTGATGGTTATCAGAGGGGGGCTGGGTAGGGGGATGAGTGAAATAGGTGATGGGGATTAAAGCGTGCACTTATGATGAAAAAAAGAATCTATTCTCTTAGCAACATTCAGATATATGATACAATATAGCATATATATCTATTTCCTTTGCTCATTTGTTTTGTTTCTTAAATTCTACATGTGAGTGAGATCATATGGTATTTGTCTGATATCTTTGTCCAGCTAGACAAAGAAGGGCAAATACTGTATGATATCCTTATATGTGCAATCTAAAAGGAAAAAAAACCCTCAAATATAAAGTTGAAATTTTTAAAAAATATATAAATTTTGTCACATTTAGTCCATAGCAACTGTCATCATAGTTTTCATTTCTAGATCCACTTTTTGCATTACCTAATACAATTTCTGGGTGACATATTTTTCTTTTCTAAGTAGTTTTAGATGTAGGACTTGGTGAAGTTCTGTCAAATTCCATCATCGAAAATTTCATCCTAACTACATGTACCTATTTAAGTAACATTAAAATAGCCATTCTGTCCCCAGTTATCCTATAGGTATCTCTTTGTGATTTATACAATATAGCCTTATATACAGTATAACTTGATTCTAGTTTTTCAGTTCATATTTTAAAATAAAATGTTTATTCTGTTATTTTCTCATATGGAAAAATGCAAAAGTGGCCACAGATTTTTCCCATCCTTGAATTTACACAGTTTTTCAATGTAATTTTGTAGCTCCTCCCTGAAGAGGTAGAGTTTATATTTCTATGCTTTGAATCTGGACTTGGCTACGTGACTTGTTTTACTCCATGTGTCATTAGCAAATTCGATACAAGCAGAGGCTTGAAACGAGGGTTTGCTTTTTTATTGCATTTGGGAGCCCTGTGGCTACCACTATGTAAATAGGCCCAGGCTAGCCCGCTGCATGAGAGGTAACACAGACCCAGTTGCCTCCACTGACCCAGCTGACAGACGGTCCACTACCACATACATGCCTAAGGCCATCCACCATCAGCTGCCCACAAACATATGAATGAACCCAGCTGACACCATGTGGAGCAGAGAGCAATCATCCCATCCAAGGTCAGCCTAAATTGTTACCTTACAGAATCTTGAGCAAATAAAATGGTTCTTGTTTTAAGCCACTAACATTTATAGTTGTTTGTTCTGCTGCAACAGCGAACAGATTTATCAATTTTAGACATTGTTTATTGACTTCCTTTGATGGTAATGAGGATTTGGTTCTCTTATACTTTGATCTCTCCTACAACATCACCTCCTCACTGTCCTGTCAATGTATTTATATCATATCTCTTGGTTAATCTGAAGTCAGCGATCATACTGCTCTGACTTTCAAATATTGTTTACACTAGAAATAAACAGTCTATCACAACAATGCTTCCTTTTGAATTTTTCCTGGGGGTCATTATTGTCTCTCTCTCTTTTTTTTTACTTAGTTTTTTATGGACCTTTTCTTTTTTCAAAATTCTTCAGATCTGTTGACACCCACTGAATATTCTTTTATCAGTGATCAAACATACCAGAAAATTTATCATTTCAGTTTTATTATTTTCTTGGGGCTTCTTTCTGGAGTCCCCTGCCCTCTTGCTTTTGTCTGGTCTGGTTGCTCTCCAATCTGGCAAATGGCTGACACCTCCCCACTCTTCAATTTTGGGTAGTCTGATTCTTGGATTCCTATCTGTCTCCTCTTTGGTTATCTTCATCCAACTTTTTCAAGTGCTTTCTGGTTGAGAGCAAGTTCCCTTACTTTTCTCATACGTGGTTTCCTTACCAGTGAAGCGAGAACAATGTCTCCCATGCTTTGTCTCAGCATATCTTTAGGAAGGGCAATGAGATAATGTCTGTGGTCATACATTGTTACTTGAAAAGTACAATGTAAAATAATGTTATATGAGAAAATTAGAAGCCTAGAACAGGAATGAGAAGCTCTTATATGGATCCAAATGCGACTTTCTGCTTGGCATCTCTTTGGAGCCCGTCTGCCTTCTAAGTGAAGGGCAGGGCAAGTCCGACTTCTGGGAAGGATAGTGCAACGGAGTATCAGGGGAACTAAACTGCATCTGGAGATCTGAGTCTTTGTCCTGGATCTACCACTAATATAGTTGTGTGACTTTTGGTGAGCAACTAAGCATCCCTGGGCTTAGATTTGCTACTCTGTAAAACAGGATACAAAGAGGGCCTCTGTCTGTCTTTCAGCATTAAAATTCTACGAGGTCAGCCCATGTCCAATTCGGAAGAAGACGTTGTGCATTTCAGACTGAATATACAGTACAGCTCTTTGCCATGGTGGAGAGATGGTTAAATGAATCTGTGACAACAAAGTCAAGTAACAGTAATGGAACTCTCTGATTTCATTTTCATTCCGAGTCCTCGGAAATGCTGTCCCTTCTGCACACGACGGCGGACCTGCATTGTCACTCTTTGCTTGGCTGCCTCTTGGTAGTGATGTCCAGACATGTTGGCCTCTAGACAGTAAGTTTCCCCATGTGCCGGAGTTTGGGGCCACCTGCGGCATGTCAGCTCACCTCATCCCACCACTGCACTCACTAGAGCAGAAAAGATTAACTTTCTGAAAATGAAAAGGACAGAGAGAAGACGAGCTGCTTATCAAATATGCACATTTCAGATGGAACTTCACACTCAGTAGAAAGATGTTAGATTGCTGTTAGCTCTCTGGAGCGCTCCTGACAATGTGTTATCAGGTCATGTTTGCATGACAGAGGCAGCCCAAGCAGGAAACATTAAGTCATATGACTTCTAAGACGGAATCAATCAAGTGAGCAGTACAGCTCCTGAAAACTAATTTCACCTTCATAAGGTCTGGTTATCTGTGCGGCAGACATGAGGTTTGTCAGCCCCATTTCAGTCTGACCAGGTTCAGCACTGCATCAAGAATTTTAATGAACCGACACTGTAATTTGTATGAAAGATGACACTGAGATGAATTCATGAAAAGCCAAGTCCCCATGAAATATGAACAATTACTTGCAGGCTCCTCTGCCTACTTAGCTCATTTGAAATGTCCATTTCAAAGGCCTTTGTCTTTCTGTGGTTCATTTGCAAGTTGGTGCACAGATTTTCATCATAGTTAACCAGCTTAAAAATCAAAGAAGCTACTCACAATCAAACAGTTCAGTGAGCTCTGGTTTGATGGGGGCAGAGCCAAGGCCAGCCAGAGTTTAAATCTTCATTTGGCTACAAAGGCACAAATTTTCTTGTGTGGGGAGGGAGAGACTTAAAGACTGAATGCTCATGCTGACTCCGTCTTCGGCATCCAGGGTGGCCCTAAAAAAGGTCCTCGTTTCTGGTCCTGGTTACATTATATCCTCTCTGGTAGTAATGACATTTACTCGTTTTCAGCTTCAAAACAGCACTACCAGGGTGAGGTGAGGTTTATTTTGGAAACTTTTAAAATTTGTCAGTAGGTACGTGTTGAAATTATAAATAGAGTTTTCCAGAAGGTGTTGGCTTTTTTGTACATGGCATCCCAACCTATTCTCCAGACCTGTCTGCTTTTTATGAATTCCATTGCTGCCTGGTTGTGCTTTTTATATGCCGATCTATCTAACTTAGGATGTTTCATATCCTATTAAGCACAATTCTTATCTTGTGCTCAGGGGTTATGGTCCATACATGACCATACGCATTCAGCCCACCTTAGCTGCAGCTTCCTTCTCCCCTGGCAGACCTTGCTGCCCACTGTACAGATACACCATACTCCCCTAGCTCGGGGGCAAAGTAAATCCCTCTCCTGTCTCTTTTTCCCCCATTTCTTTATCTTAAATATATTTCAAATATACAGAAAATACAGAGACCATTGAAACAACATTCATGTCCTTACCATCTATGCAACTTCCAAACAGATTTTAGTATTTTGTCATATTTGACTCAGATCTTTTATTCAAACAAAAATATCCATGACAGGTACAGCAGAAGAGCTCAGAGTTCTTTTCAGTCTTTTCTTACCTCCCCCGATAAAGGTAATTATTGAACCTGGCAAATAAAATTCCCATGCATGCTTTATTACAAATAAAATGACTATGTATTTCATTGAACAGTATGTAGGACTGTTTTCATGTTATGTCAGTGGCATCACACTGGAGACAGGCTTGTAATTTGATTTTTGTTTGTTTACCAGTTATACCTATAGTAATCTACATGATTGCATTTAGCTTTACTTCATTCCTCCTTAGTATTATGGAATTCCATTAAACTTTGTGTTGCTGTGATGGAATAGAAAAATTTAGCATTCATTTAGCTGAGTTTATCAGCCTGTTCTCTTAAGGTTTGTGCTTTTTGTGTTAAAAAGTCTTTCAAAGGAGTAGCTTTTGGTATATGAATTATCTGGTTTTTGTTTTCTATCTTCATTAATCTCTGTTCTAATTTCATTATTTCTGTATCATTGAGGATGAGTTTTTAAGTCAAATTTCTAACCTGCTGAGTTGAACAATCAACTCATTCACTTTAATTCTAATTTTTTAAATAAATATATTCATTCATATGGTCTTTTCATCTTTGCTCTGCTTCAGATGCACCCTACAAGCTTTATAAGCATTCATTTTATTTCTATAACATAGAGGGTATTTTCAAACAACTGTGTTGTTTATCCTTCTTTAAATTGCCTTATGATTGATGACAATGTTTTCTATGATATCCATTCTATGAAATTCATTCAGACTTCCTTTGTGACCTATGAATGATAATTGTTTTCAAAGTTGTAAATACGTATGAAAACAATATATTTTTATTTGTATTTATGCTTGATAATTCTTAGTCTTTGTGTATCTTAAAATTCCTTTATTGTGTTCTCATTTATGAATACAAGTACTTCGACATAAAATTCTAAGCTGTCATTTTTCCCCCCTCTGCACTTGGAAGCAATTACTCTATTGATTTCAGATATGTATTACTGCCATTAGATTGCTGTTAGTTTATCAATCCTTCACAGGAAATGTGCTTTTTCTCTAGCAGCTTTTAAGGTTGTCTTTTGATGCTCCACATTTATGATATAATGTATCTAGAGGTAGAGTTTTATTTATTCATTTTTCTTAATTTTCAGAGTGTATTATTGATCTGAATGCAGTTTTTTTTTTGCTTCAAATTGGGAAATTCTCAATTTTTATCTTCTCAAATAAAACTTTATAGTCTCTTGCTAGAATTTCTATTCTTTGTATATTTGAACCTCTCAATTTATCCTCCATTTTACTTGTTTTTTTCATATATTTAAAATTTTTCTTTAGCTTTCTCTCATTTGCTTCATTATCTGTATCTCTTTATTTATTTTTCCATCTTTTTCTCTATTATTTTGAAAATGTTGGTCATAGTTACTTTAAAATACTTATCTGCTAATCTGGATTATCTTTTGGTCTGCTCTGTTCTACTTTTTTTTTTTTTTGGTTATTTATCATACAGCCATGTATTTTTGTATGTCTAGTAATATTTTTGTTATATGCTAGACATTGTCTGTAAAAGAAACAGAGAATCCATATAAAGTTGTGTTTCACTAGAGAAGATTCACTTTTCCTCTATTAAGCAGATAGATTTCAGGCTGATCAGGGATTAAGCTGGATCTGGAATGAGTTACAGTTTGGGTAAGACTCAGTATACCTCTGCTTATCCCATATTCCTAGTGCATAGCACTCCAGAGCTTTCAGCTGAGAGCCTGGTGGTTTTCGTCTCCTAGACCTTGAAGGATGGGGAAGAATAGGAAGATCCAGAACTTCCCTCCAGAAGTTTTTAGTGTAGTGCTTTGACCTCCTGCCCCTCAACATTTTTGAGGGAGAAACTAGCCACATGTAAAAGCCCTGAGGTCTCCTATTTTGTCATTCCAGACCTTCATGAATGACAGTCTCTGTGCTGTTTTTTCTGTTATATTTTCTCTTATATTGCTGATACTTTTAAAGAACTTAGTAGATACTGTCTTTCATGCTAAGCCCTATACTGTCTCATTTAATCCTCACTATTTGAGAATTAAGTTATTATATCTACCCTATCAAATCTATAGTATTTGAGGAAAAATGGGATAAATAGCTTTCCCAAATCATAGCTAGTAAGACATAGAGCCAGAATTTGAAATGAAGAATGTTTGATTCCTAAATACACACTCTTAACAACTATTATCATGTAGTCTTGGTATCTCCAGTGCTTTTTTTTTTTTAAGTACTATTACATCCTTAACTCTTATCTCATGTTTCTACTGTTTTATTTCAGGTACTTCTTTAAAAGATTACTTATATTTGCTATTTACAATAGATGATTGCTTCACTCTTCATGATATGACTTGCTTTCATGTCACTCTATTGAAATAGTCAACAAATTTCATCCATAGCTTTTTGTGCATGTATGTGTTATATATTTTTCAAAATTTTAACTGAAGCATAATGCTGAAAGTGTGCAAAGCAAGACTAAACATTCAACTCAATGAATTATTAGAAATTAAACACCTCTGTAAATACCACTGCCTTCAAGAAATAGAACATTTTCATCTGAGAGGCTCCTCTAATGCTCCTTCCCAATCTCTACCTGTTCTTTTCTTCCCAGGATTTATTACTGTTGCAACTTTTAGTGCTATAGATTAGTTTTGCCTGTTCTTGAGCTTCATAATAAATGGAATTAGACTCTATGTATTTTTTATTGCTTAGCTTCTTTTTGGTTAATGCTTTAAGAATCATCTATGTTGCCACACAGAGCTATACAGTTTATTTTCATTTCTGCTTAATGCTCTATTGTGTGAATACACAAAATTAAATCATGTTTAATAGCTCTATTAGGCCTTAATTGACATTCTATGAACCGCACATGTATTAAGTATACAATTTGATAAGTTTTAACATATTAATACATTCATAAAACTGTCACCACAATCAAGCTAATGAATATATTCCCTACCCCAAGAATTTTCCTTAGTAATGTAGCTCCACTTCATAATGCTCACTTATCCAAATCTTAATAATATAATCTCAACTTAAATTCCACCACTTCTGTGGATATAGCTGAATATGATTTCTCATATCCAAACTTGTTCAGCAATTCGTGGCTTATCCTATATGACCTAGCAGTATTGTACTTTGACTACACAGCTCTCATTTTTAAATGTAAGCCATTAGAGGTCTGGGCCATGTCTTACTCAGCACTTAGTGTAGTGCTATAATTCTTTAGTGAATATAATTAAGTAAGTTAATAAATAAAGAATGCATATGTATATACAACTATGTCCATAGCACATGTCAGCCTATTACTTTGTTCATTGCCTTAATCACATCAAAATTTGTTCCAGGACAAAATAAAATCCTTAATTATTTTTCTTCTTCAAATTTTGGATCACTCCTGGGCATAAAAATGGTGAACTCCAAGAAGGCATGGGCTTTGCCTGGTTTGTCACTGATGTGTCTCAAGCATTTTTTCAGTAAACGTTTTTTGCCTGAATGAATAATATAGTGTAATGGGTATATTGCTCCTCTCTAGCTATATTTTTGTATAGGAACTGTCCCTATTAGTTAACAATTGGGATGTATTTTATATGAGAAATAGAGATAGAAAGATGCAAAATTCTTTACAAGTATAATACAACTGTTTATAGAGCTGTGAAAATGTTTTTGACATGGCTGTAGTGTCCTAGAATTTACCAGTTATATTGTCCTAAAAATGCACCATTCTCACTAGCAATGAACAATTAGAAAATAAAATGAAGAAAATAATTCCATTTACAATAACAATAAAAGAATACAATATTTAGGAATAAACTTAACAAATAAGTGCAAGACTTTTACACTGAAAACTATAAAACGTCACTGAAAGAAATTAAATAAGACCCAATAATTGGAAGGACTTCCCTTGTCCATGGATTAGACAACTTATATTGTTAAGATGACAATACTCCCCAAATTAATGCAACCCCTATCTAAATCTCAGCTGCAGTTTTTGCAAAAATTGACAAGTTGATCCTAAAATTCATATGGAAATGCAAGGGACCTAGAATAGCCAAAACAATCTTGAAAAAGAACAAACTTAGAGGACTCACATTTCCCTATTCAAAACTTACTACAATCAAGACAGTGTGGCACTGCCATAAGGATATACATATTCATCAATGGAATGGAATTGAGAGTCCAGAAATAAGCCCATACACTTATGCTCAACTGATTTTTGATAAGGGTGCCAAGTCACTTCAATGAGAAAGGATAGTCTTTTCAAGTGGTGCTGGGAAAAGTGGATATCCACATGCAAAAGACTGAAATTGGACCTCTGCTTCATATCACATATAAAAATTAACTCAAAATGGATCACAGGCTTAAATATAAAAGCTAAAGCTATGAAGTTGTTAGGAAAAAACATAGGCAGAAATCTTTATGACTTTGGATCAGTCAATGGTTTCTTACATATGACACCAAAAGCACAGGCAACAAAAGAAACAAATAAGTTGGACATCACCAAAATCAAAAACTCTTGTGCATCAAGAGAATAAAAAGGCAATCCATAGAATGGGAGAAAACAGTTGCAAATTGTATGTATATGATAAAGGACTTATATACAAAACATATAAGAACTCACTCAACAACAAAAAGACAAATAACCCAATTAAAAAATGGGCAAAGGATTGGGATAGACATTTATCCAAAGAAGAAAAACAACCAATAAGCACATACAAAGATGCTCAACATCATTAATCATTAAGGAAATATAAATTAAAACCATAATGAGATGATACTTCATACCCTCTAGGAAGTCTAGAAAGAAGACAGACAATAACAAGTGTTAGTGCGTATATGAAGAAATTGGAAACCTTTTACATTGTTGGTCAGGTTTTTAAATGGTGCAACTACTTTGGAAAATAGTTTTGCCGTTCCTCAAAATGTGAAACATGGAATTACCATATGATCCAACAGTTCCATTCTCAAGAGAAATGAAAACATAGATCCACACAAAAACTTATACATGAATATTTCTAGCAACATTATTTCTAAAAAAGATTTATTTCTTAGAGAGTGGGTGCAAGAGAGCAGGGGGAGGGGCAAAAGGAGAGGGAGAGAGAGAATCTCAAGCAGACTCCATGCTGAGTGCAGCAGATCCCCCACGAGGGGCTCAATCTCACAACCCCGAAATCAGCACCTGACCTGAAACCAAGAGTGGGTCTCTCAGCAGACTGAGCCACCCAGGCACCCCTCTAGCAGCATTATTTATCATAGCCAAAAAGTAGAAACAACCCAAATGTCCATCAACTGATGAATAGATAAACAAAAAGTGGTCTATCCATACAATGGGATAATTCATGGTTTTAAGAGGAAATGAGGTACTGATGTATGCTGTGGCATAGATGAATCTTGAAAATATTATACAAAGAAGTCAGACACTAAAGGCCACAAATTTTGTGGTTTTATTTATATAAAATGTCCAGAATAGGCAAATCTGTTAAGACAAAGTAGATTAGAGGTTGCCAGGGGCTGGGAGTTATTACTAATGGGTACAGGGTTTCTTTGTGGGGTGATGAAAATGCTCTACAATTAGACAGTAGTAATGATTGCACAACTCTGTGAATATAATAAACACTACTGAATTTTGCACTTTAAAGTGGTGAATTTTATGGCATTTTAACTATATTCAATAAAGGTGTTATTAAAAAGCAGATACTTTTACTATAAAACAAAACAAAGCACAACACACACATGTTATTTATGAAGGGATCAGATATTTCTCTCATATGTAAAGAACAGACCACTGTAGAGCAACAAGCTTCCCCCCATCCCCAAATTCAGTGAAGCATGACCTGATGGCAAGTGACAGGCAGCCTTCTGGGCTGAACATACGTAAACACTTAGCTGACGACTCTATTTGGGATGCTTTACATTCATTAATATGGCTTACCTTTAAGGCAATTTAATTGTACTTTTAAATGATTGTCTATCCATGATTTCAGCTTCACAAAGATGGCTATAGCATCTTTATCTGTGTAACTCTCATTAAATGAAAACACAGTGTTGCATGCCTTTGCATGTTTGACAATGTCAGGCTTCCTCTTGGGGTCTCTGTGTGGGAGTCTGATGGGGATATTCCTTTTAACAAAGCAGCATCAACTGTGTGAGTTGAAACCTTATCCTGTTTGTGACTTTCACAAATGTGATGTGGGCTGATGCAAAGAATTTTTCTCTCCCTCCCGTAATCACCAAATGGTGAATTATACCATTCCAGAGAATACAATCATTTACACCCTTGGTCTAGTGGATGCTTCCAACAAAACAAAACCTTGGCAATGGGCTCCATGAAGTGTTAATTTGGACCTTTCTAAATAAGAAACTTGATGGTTTGAGTGGAAACAGCCTCCTTTCGTGGAAGAACTTAACATTGACAGAGCATATGGATACTCTGGGGGAAACTCTGCCTCTCTTAAAAAAAATCTTTCTTTGTCACAAAGTCTTTAAATACTAGGTATGTCCAGTTAATGTTGAATCTTGCATCTAAAGCTTTGCCAGAGAAAAACTAATGTGGTGCCAAAACCTCAACAGTTTATCTCCAAAATATCTGGGATGAAAAGTGTAAGAGTGAAAAAGTCTTACAAGATTCAAGGCCCCCATGCTCTCTTGTATTATTTTTCTACTGCTGCATAAAAAAAAAAAAAAAAAAAATTACTACAAACTTAGCGGCCTGAAACAACAGCGATTTGTTGTCTCACGGGTTTTTAGGTCAAGTGCCTGGCATGGTATGACAGGAATCCCTGCTCAGGGTCTCACCAGGCTCCAATTATGGTAATGGTCAGGTCAGCAGGTGTCACCTGCACTTGGAGTCTTCTTCCAAACTCACTGTTTATAGGCAGAATTCATTTCCTTGTAGTCGTGGGACTCTATGTACCCATTTTTCTTCCAGCTGTTGGCCAGGGGCTACTCTCAGCTGCTGGAGACTAGCTTCAATTCCTTCCCAGGTGGCCCCCATGGAAATAGTTCACACATGGATGTTGGCTTTCTTCCAGGCCAGTGGGAGCACATCTCCCCAGCCTTCTTTCCTGTTACTAGCCAACTGGAAAATGGTCTTCTCTTTTAAAGGGCTCAAGTGATTGGGTCAGGCCCCCTGGATATGCCCCTTATTTAATTAACATAACCAATTATGGGGTAAAATCCATCCTTCTCACAGTTGTAGGGATTATGCAGGGCATGTATACCAGTAAGATGGAAGCTCTTGCAGACTATTTCAGAATACTGCCTACCATACCATTACTTCTCATTTTGAAAAAAAAAATGAGACTTCTTCTTAATATTTAACAGTAAACAAAGGCTTTGTGGGTGATGCTTAACTGAATGCTTATGTTTTGTCTGTGGTAAAAGCCCAAAAGGTCGGGGCCAGCAAAGGGTAGTGTAGGGGACAGATGAGAAAGACACAGTAGCCTGTTTCATCACATGCAAACTTAGGTTTAGTTCTGTCTCCCTCTGCCTTTAAGGAATCTCAATCTCTGTGACATTTCTGGAAGAAAGAAGATCATAGGTGCTTGATTATCTTGCCTTTCAAAGGATACATACAGGTGCACAGGCCTGTAGTCCCAGCTACTCAGAAGGCGAAGGCAAGAGGGTCACTTGAGCTCAGGAGTTCCAGGCTGTAGTGAACCACACTGATCAGGTGTGCACACTGAGTTCAGTATCAATATGGTGACCTCCTGGGAGTGTGGGGGGCCACAAGGTTGTCTGAGGAGGGGTGAACTGGCCCAGGTCAGAAACAGAGTTAAGTCAAAACTACTGTGCTGATTAGTAGTATAATCAGGCCTGTGCATAGCCATTGTGCTCCAGCCTGGGCAACATGGTGAGACCCCATTCTCTAGAAAACAAATAATAAAGGATGCATATAAATTTTCATGAGTGACAGTCATTGAATCAGATCACCAGGAAGATAGGTAACTTCTTCATTGATAAAAGTTTTACTTGCCTTCCTCCTTTTGAACAGTCTTTAAAAATATCTGCTGGTAGGAAGATTGGAAACTGGTGTAGAATTCAACCCCCATTTGACAGAAATGACACATGAGCTATAAATTATGGAATCTACATATAAATATAAGTACTGTATATGTGAAAAGGACAAAGACAGTTTTTGCCCTAAGTATCTTTTTGTTAATCAAAGAGGGTAGCTGGCATATTTTGAAGACCTTAGTGAGTTCACATGATCCCTGGGACTCTTAATTTTCAAGATTAGAATTTAACTTCAAAACAATTAGGGAGCTGAGGCATTTTCCTGCTAGAAATGAAGGAGAGGTGAGTTGAGTGTTGTGCAGAAGCAGGGAAAGTGTTGAGAAAAAGAACAAGAATAGGGTCTCTTCCCAGGAGAATTTTAAAGCTGTTTCTAGAAAAATAACAAATGTGAAAATAAATTATACTAATCTATCCATTAATTCCTTAAATTCACAGCCTATTAAAACATGCCTCAAAGAAAGCTTGGGATGACCTGTTCTGCCCAATTAATTTTGAAGTATTGGAAATCAATTAGTTACAATAAACAGACCTATTCTCATTATTTTAAGCAGCTTGCAATTAGCTTCATAGAAAGATGATTGTATACAGAGCTTTAAGTATAAAGACATGCTAGCATTGACAAAGAATACTGTGTACTCCTTTTTTTCTAAAACTAAATCTCTTTTGTACTACAAGAACCAACTTCTGATAGTGAATTCAAACTTTTACCAAGTGGTCTGCTTTATATAGAACTGATTTAAATATTGAAACACTGGATTTTTCCTTTGCAGTATGTGCAACAGAAACTGAAATTCTTCTGTGAATGTACACATAACATGGTACCAGTTTTTGTTTGCTATGCTTTCAGCCTGCAAGCAACACAGAATGAAATGCATTTAATCCTTCTCTCCTTCCTTTGAGCCACCAAGGCCCTTGGCTTGCCAAGGTACCCCCTTCCAACTGCAGCCAACAAGGACTCATTGTTCCTCACTCATTAAATGCAGTAGATTTGCTTGATGGAATATATTTGCCTGACTGCCTATCTGGTGTGCTGTTTTGCATCTGCCGTTTCCAAGGTATTCATTTGCTCACCAGAGAAAAAACTGATGAGGAAAAAAGCATAATCTGCATATTCTGATGTTAGTACATTGATTCATTATGTCATTTCTAAAAGAGGGACAATATTATGACTCATGAGCACAGAGGGAAAAAATGGAACATTTTATTTCTTTGTTGGTTCAGCAAGTGTACATTTGGTAGTGACATGAGCTAATTGCATAGTTACCATGAAATAACATGTTTTATTTTTTCTGTAATAATGTAGTAACTACATAGTAACTTCTAAGGAAACAATAATAATTATACAGTAATGTGATAACAGTGCTGTTTTATTTTTCCCAACAACTATGCAATTAATAGTACACGAAGTACAAAATGCACCTTTTCTGAACTAATGTGCACACTTGCCTAAAGTGATTCTTTCTTGGTTTTCTGGCCCCTAACTGCTTCACTCTCACGTCGAGCCCCTTACACTATTCAAAAGTCTAAATCTAAATCCTTTTCATAATCTCTCTCCTTCAGACCTGACAAGCTATTCATCCTTTAGAGTTCTATCATGAGGTTTAGAACTGAAACAGAAAACTGAAATACCATGTGGGGCTTTATGTTAAGTAACCCAGAAGTCACTTAGAATGGCAAAAATAGCAAAGCTAGGGGATTGCTTCCATGGACCGGCTTCAAGCAAATGGGTCACAGTGAAGACCTGAGACCCTCCTGGTATGGTAGATTTCACATTGAGCTAAGCTGAGTCTGAAAGAAGGGCATACATTTAGCTTCCAGGGTGAAGAGGTGTAGAAAGCACTGGTTGGCTCTTCTTCTGCTGGATGGTCCATGGAATACATGCACAGCTTTGGCGAGAGGAAAACATCTCATCTTTGTCTGCATAGACAGAAAGGGGTTGCAGGCATCTTGAGAAATAACTTCTCTATAGAAAAGAAATATATTGAAATGGAATTGCTCTAAAAATGGGGGGGGAGTGGCGAGGAGAGTCAGTTACAGGAACAGAGAAAGGTTCACAAAGTAGTAAAAGAGACTCAGACACTTGGCTAAGAAAACAAGACAGGAAGGAATAAAGACAGACACAGAAGCATACAGACTGAGAGACAGCATGAGAGTAAGAGAATGAAAAGGTTAGAGACAGAGACAAAGAGACACAGAGAAGGAGGCATAGACAGAGCCAGAGAAAACAAGACAGAGTAATAGAGACAGAGAGACAGAGAGAAAGGGAGTGAGAAGCAGAAAAAAAAAAATTATATTCAAAGATGAAAAAAGAGATCGAGGGAGAGAAGGGAAGATATATATATGTATATATTTATATATATACATATATACATATACATAAGACCCTTCTGATTTTTGGTCAGCCTTGTTCTATCTATTTTTGGAGTTGTATGAGAGCCAGAGGCAATACTTCTGTTCATTATAAAATTGCATTGCATTTTCAACTTCTGGTTTGGTACGAAGAAATGAATCATACAGCCTCAGAGCAGTACCATCATTTTTCTCTGTGGTCTAATTTAAATTCTCTATCAAATACCATTGCAACTGTGACTTTTAACATTTTGCATGATTTATGCTGTTAATGAGCAAAGAACCAGAGCAGGTTGGGATGTTCTCTATAAAGGGAATGGAGTAAAATAAAATCCTCCACACAAGCCTTGCAGAAGTACTCCAATTCTGTTGGGTCTCATTCAAGCTGATCACTTTAAGTGCTTGCTCCTACTTACTGCAAATGAAATGGCATCTTTCAATGACTGGGGTACCTAGATACCTAGATACTTAGGTTTTTGTCCATAGAAGAAAACTAATTGAATGGGGAAGTAATATCTCAAAGATAAAGGAAAGTCACAACATGATCTGATTGACTCCAGAAGATTAGCATGCTAGTCCAAAGGAAGACAGGCAAGCCACAAAAACCTTCAAATATCTGGGTTCACTGAAGCCAAGTACATTGGATTTTGATGGCCTAGAGATCTAAATCATAGACTGCAAGTTCTGAATTTTCTAAAATGCATCTTGGATTGTTTGAAAAGGATATTGCCATGTGTCGAAGGAGTATTTTGCAATAGATTAAGAAAGGCAGCAAGAACCCAGATCCCTCAGATATACCACGTGACTCTGTATTTTGGCCTGAGCTATGTCTTTTATAATCCTAGGCTCCTGTTCATCACCCCATTCTACTTTTTTCTTGGGATATGTGGATCTCTATTCTAAACTTATTTTCACCATGAAATGTTAAAAAAGTGAAATTGACAGTCGATTTAAGGAGAATTAATAAGATAATGGGGAAGTTGTTCAAAACCATCCGCCCAACCAATACGAACCCCCTCTCTCTACCCTCAACTGTGTTTGGAATGTGCTGTGCTAGTCACTGTGTAGGGAGCGTGTTTGCACATGACACAGTGTGCTTACAGCATTTCATTATGGTCTCAGACTTTATCAGTGTTATGGGCTATGATCCCCAAATTCAAATACTGAAGCCCTAACACCCAGTACTCAGAAAAGGACTGACATGGAGAAAGGTCTTTACAGAGGTAATTAAATTAAAATGAGATTCTTAGATGAGCCCTAAACCAATGTGACCAGTTTCCTCATAAGAAGAGAAGATTGGGACACTGATACGTACCATGTGAAGACAGCGGGAGAAGACACTTATTTACAAGCCAAGGAGAGTGGTCTCAGAGGAAACCAACCCTGTCAACATGTTGATCTAGCCTCTAGAGCTGTGAGACAGTAAGTGTCTGTTGTTTCAGCCACCCGGAGTGTAGTACTTTGTTACAGTAGCCCTAGCAAACACAAATGACCAGTTCTCACGATCTACGCCAGGAATCACTTTTGGAGTGTTCGGTATTCCCTAACCATGAAAACTATACTTTATCAACAATAAAAGTCTTTAGTGTGATATTTTAGTATAAATTATATTAACCAAGCATCTTGAAACTGATATTTAGAACAGTGGTGTACTCTGAAAATATTTGGTAGCCTTCTCATTGGTTCCCAAGTTTCCTCTCCCAGCTCACTCTGAAGGTGAGAAGCCATTCGTTGTAGTCTGCACTGGCTACTTGGGGTAATGTCCGAAGGCCCAGGTGCCCTCTCTCTCAGCAATGAAATCCTCTCTCCCTGCCCCATCTGCACGCTCCCTGCGTGAGCAGAGAGCTATTGAGTCCCCCTTCTGTCTCTCCTTAAATGTATTTTCCTCCGTCCCCTTCTGTTAATGCCTTTACTTCCTTTGTGACTTTCTTCTGTGGAAGCCATGTCTTTCATCCTGCCCTAAGTGTTAACATTTTTGCCCTTTCCTTGGTCTGCTCACCCTTTCGGACTTTTTGTTGACAGTCTCTTCTCTTTCGAAGTTTAATCCAGTCCTATTCAACATTTGGGCTCCAGAACTGCTTGTTACTCATGTTGTTACCAGTCCACAAGGAGACAAGGAGGTAAATGGACTATATCACCAGCCCCACTATTCAATTTAGCTATTCACCTAATATTATTATTATTTGAATAGTAGTAGTAGCAGTAATAGCAAACTTTCTCGAAGAAGAAAACAGCGTGTGATTTACGTCCTGGCACAAGCTACTTATCTCATCAGGTTCTGGTGCTTTGAGCAGCGCTGGTTTACACCTTCTATTTACCTCCTCCTTCCATGACTGTGCCTTACCTTTGGAGCGCTGATGATCTCATTGTTTTCGTTCTGCTCTTTTTCCCCAGTTCCTAAAAGTACATGGTTCCTTGCCTTCTTCATTTGACTTTGTCCCTGTGAGCATCTCTTCCACTCCCTTGAATCCTTTTCCAACTTGAACTATTATTTTATATATCGAAGGCTGCCGTGAAACACTCTCTGGTCACCCCACAGTTTACACTGGAAGAAATGTTGTGTTGAGCCTGTTAGCAGATGTAGCTCCTATCTACTCTTAACACATGAATTAGATGAACAAATTCCTTCCCCCTCAGCAATTTGATTTCACATCTTACTCCCTGGGCCTTGCCTGAACTTAACTGCTCTCACTAAAATGGTTAAGTATATTGCAGTATGCTACAGTATGCCTTTTCATAGTGTTTTAATTTGTAGAAATAGAAGAAAAATGGAAGAGATGCTTGGGCACCAGTATCTCCTATGGAAGGAACAGTTATTTCTGTTTTTTCTGAATCCTTATTATGGGGTTCCTCCTAGAACTCCATATCCAGCATCTATACATGAATTAGAAAGTAATATTCATGACTCTGCAAGGAGGTATTTGAGAAGCAGCATCCTTGGGCTCAGTCTCTACCTGCACCTGCATCCACAGTCAAGCAGCTACTTGTTTCTCACTGGGAGATCTTTGCAGGGAAATGTCCTGTCAAAGCCCGGCTCTTGCTTCTCCAGCCTCCAACTATAATCAGTAGTGCAGTGAGAACAGAATGTCAAGAGGCCCTGTGCTTTCTCTTTTCTTGCTTGCTTTCTCTTCCATTATTCTTTTGTGAATCCCTTGATTTTGCCTTAGTTCCTCAGATTCGTCCTAATAACCCCTCTTCTGCTGTTTCTGCAGGTCTTTCTCCAAGTTCTTCATCATTTGCACTCCAGTGCGTCTCTTTGGCTCTTTAGCACTTGCTCCTGTACTATTTTCCATACTTAACCCATTTTTATTCTGTACTAATTCTTGAATTTATCCTAAACGTGCTACTTAGGATTAGATCACTAGGTTTCTCTGAAGTCCATTATGTCTTGTTTTGCTAGGAAGGAGTCTTTTCATAGTTCATATTTACCTTAAAAAATAGCATGGATATTTGCAAAAATATAGATGTAAGATTCCAGGGCTCAGATCCTCTTTGGGGCTGTCCTTCCTATTGGGCATGGCCATAGGTAATCACATAGTCTTCCAATAAATGGTACTGGGTGGCTGGGTGGAGATTTGTGGAAGGGACTCTTGGCACGGATGGGATGGGATTTGTGCAATGAAACATCGAAACTTATTTCTCAGGCTTAAATAACCTGGCTGCTTTATGATGATAAAGGTCACCTTCCTACTCCTTATTCTATTCTAGTTATAGATAATGTCTCATCAATTTTATAATACAGCACATGTTAAGCAGAGGTTCTTATCCTGGCGTTTAAGGCAGTAAAACAAAGTAACTCAGAACCTGGGCTTTAAAGTCGACTGAATTGTGTTCTAAATCTTGCTTTACTACCCATGAGCTGTGTGGACAAGAGCAAGTTGTTCAGCCTCTCTGGGTCTTTGCTTTTCATTATATCAAATGGGGATTGAATGACTTCTTTCACGGGTTCTAAGGATCCACACTATACAAATAAACTGAAGTTTTTATACCTCTTTTTGGGGAAACAAATGGCTTAAGAAATATATGTGGTGTGGGGAGCCTGGGTGGCTCAGTCATTGAGCTTCTGCCTTCGGCTCAGGTCATGATCCCAGGATCCTGGGATAGAGCCCTACATCGGGCTCCCTGCTCTGTGGGAAGCCTGCTTCTCCCTCTCCCTCTGCCCCTGCTTGTGTTCCCTCTCTCACTGTGTCTCTCTCTGTCAAATAAATAAATAAAATATTTTAGAAAAAGAGAAATATATGTAGTGTGGGTCAAAAAAACCCCTAAGTTATATGGTAGATGCCAAAGTCATTTTGGGAAACCGTGTGGGGAGATACAGATTCAGCCAGTCTTTCTGCAGAGCAGCTGTTACTGAGATTCAGTGAATAGGCCTATTTGACTTTCTGTAAAAAGAAATATGTTCTATATATTAAGATGCTGGGAGCAATGAAAACAGTCAGTAATTTAAAATAGAGGCCCTAAATTAAAGTTACAATGGCAGCCACTCCTACTTTGCAGGTACTTATTTGTACTTGAGAAACTTGTCATGAGAGCAATTTCATGTGACTTCCTCAAGAATGAGTGGCCTAGAGTTTTCATGCAATGATTCTTCCCAGCAGGGCTGAAGAGGCCAGGCAGGATGGTTTGAAGATATCTCTAAGGTGTTAGCATGTTGTCCAGCACATAGAAAATGCTCAAAAATTGAAGCTGTGATTATGTTTAGTTAATGTCAGGGCTTCAAGGAGCCCATGAAACCCTTCTGGAATTGCATGCTGATTTTCATGCATCATATGCGTCTTCCTAAGGGTTCAACCACACGTTTACTCAGATTCTAACATGGTTCATAATCATTAAACATGTAGCAATATTTGAGTTTGTGTCTCCAATGTGGAATCAACCTCAAGTCTCAGTTCATCTTTGAAAATGCCTTGGGACTGATACTAAACCCACGGAACTTCACTTTGGATTCAAAGCAAAGAAAGGTCAGACCTTGTCTGTGATAAATCACTGTAAAAGTCCAGAAACTAGCCTGGAACTGAGGAGATGTTTAGGCGTGAAGACATGATATATTGGCTAGCTTTGGGTCCAGCTAACGTGCTCCTCCTTGTGCCTCAAGAAACCCATTTCATTGTTCTGTCGACTGA
Source organism: Eumetopias jubatus (assembly GCF_037043125.1). Taxonomy (NCBI): domain Eukaryota; kingdom Metazoa; phylum Chordata; class Mammalia; order Carnivora; family Otariidae; genus Eumetopias; species Eumetopias jubatus. The sequence goes on along the minus strand of NW_028274821.1, from coordinate 22,268,418 downwards.
ATAAGTCTATTCTGTCCTTCATTGATGATTCTTAAGGATGCCCCTCGAGAGCTGCTGGTAATCGCCAGTGGTAAGTGGCAAGACTTATACATTTTTTGGCGCCCAACCATATCATAAATCCATGCACTGAGACATTGTATAATGACTCCAGGATGTGGAGTCTTCCTTATCTTTGAAAGCTCAAATTATATAGCTCATCTATCAGTGGCCCTGACTGCCAGATAACCTCATTTCATCAGACAAACATGTACCCCACACTTCTAATCATAACACTATTTCTGAATGATGATGTTTATTTCTTACAGAGGTTAAACATGTTTTGTTTTTGTTTTGCCTTTTTTTTTTTTTTTTTTGCCCTAAAAGTCGGTTAACATCAGAATTATATTTTATACTCTGTTGAGCACAGGCCTTGCTAAGGCCTCTGACTGGCTGGGTTTCTGAACAATGTTACAGTCCCGGAGTTTTGTTTTTTTTACTTTTATTTCTTTTTTTCTCATCTTTCAGTAGTAATTTTGTGACATGATACATTTGCTGGCACCTTGGTTAACTATGTTCATGCATTCCTTTACACCTTCTAAAACTGTAAATGTAATCCAACGCACGGCTGTTGGAGGGAGTCCGGGAAGTGAGATCCAGCAAACCAGAGGTGTGGTAGGGGAGACGAGTGTGCACAGCAGATAACTGTACTTGATTAGCTAGATTTAAATAGTGTCGGACGAATTTGCCAGGTGAAAATAAAAATTGTCAGTTCAGTTTAATTTCATGGTGAATCAAACAAGGAAATTAGATTCTGCTACTCTGTCAGTTTGACATCCACAGCAAGTGACAATTAGAGATGATGAGAGAACTTATATTTACTTTGAAACTCTTGATTTTCTGATAGGCATGTAACTTTTATTTACCCTTGCATTGCAGAAAAATGTGGCATAACAGTAGCATTAGTGGAGGTTGCTGGAATATTCAGGAGGCTAGAGCTCACTTTCGTAGCATGGCATAATCAGATTGAGAGGTACGCTGGAGAGGGAAAGCCCCTGTGCTCTCAGGCCAGAGGAGTGTAGAGCTGAAATGCGGATAATAACATAGTGGTCACACCTCTTGCTTCAGCAGACAAGATTACATTAAAGCAAGTTAAGGCCAGAAGGCCAGGAATCAAAGTGGCTCTGACATGCGTGGTGGCAGCCAGGCCATTGAGGTTCTTTTCCATTTTCTTCACAAGCCCACAACCGAAACGTCAGGCAACTTGGAGGACTCCCATTTCAACACAAAAGCATTTCCAGACATTCTCCTCCACCACCCCGGATAGGAGAAAGTGGAATTTCAATTCCAAATTGGGGTTCAAAGAGCACAGAGAATTTGGTAGAACTGAAGCATGAAATGATCACATGGGAAATTGCTTCCTTGATTTGCAGCAAAAGCTCTTGGCAAGAGGTAGGTCTCAATAGCACAAGGAAATCATTTCCCACCTAAATTCTTTTCCAAAGAAAGAGTTTTCGGATTGACTTGACTGGCCAGTTTTGGATAGCAGAGACAGCACTGGGAGATATAAACAGAATGAGAGGCAAAATACGGTTTGGTTCAAGGACAGTGATAATGACTAGGTATTCTTGTCTTGAATTGATTGATTCAATTGATTAAATAGATATATAGTCATTTTGAAAGGATTCTACATCTTGTGGGTATAAAGGTCACAAGAAGGCCTGGATAAGTCAACTCACACCTTTCTCCAACTTCTCATGGATCTGAACATTCACTGCTTAAAAGGGATCCTCTCTCTCTCTTTCTCCCTCTTTCCAGCTGGTTAAGGAGGTATACAATTCTGACTCCGACTAGACATTTATTTTCTAACAAATGATATGTCAGTGTTCAGTAGAACTTTCTTATTTGCCTTTCCCTGCATTAACCTCAGACCTTTTTATTGTGGTATAACCAGCACATACTAAGATGATAGTAGAATAGTCAGTGAATAAGAGTATGAATGAATACTTTTGGATTCTAATATTTTGGGACTGGGAGACTTGTGTGGGAGGTTTGCCAACTGAAAACTCAAATCCTGAATTAGGAAAATTTGATAGCTCCATGGAGCATATCTTTGTCATCACTGATGATTTTGAATTTATTTCTTTAATCTAGCATGATCAAAGTTTGGCTGAAAAGGAGAAAAAGAAAAAAGAATCCTGCATAATTTGAAGGTGATGATTTCAGTTCCTAATCCAATAAGACATATGAGATTGTATCCTAATTATTTGGAAATGTGATAATTCTTAGAAGTTGCAGAGTGGAGAATGGAATGAATGAATTATTTCTTTTCTATTTCCCAGCTTTCTTGGTACAAATTTAAAGCAGGAAGTGGGAGCAATGATCATTGGCTCAACTATATAAAATTCTTAACAATTTGATTAGTGCTTGTACCAGAGTTCTAGTAAAAATGGAGCACACTCATTCTAGGGTACTTGTTACATATAAATTCCAAAGCATCTATTTAAAACCTTCTTCAACACTTTAAAAATGAAGTACAATAATGGTAAACAACTTGAACCAGAAATGAATTGGCAGCACACAGCTTGACAGCCTTACATAAATCCTTGCATTTCTACATCTTGTCTTTTATTGGGAAGCTAATTGATGCTTGAGTATATCATCTGAATCATACAAGCAAGATAAATATTTATAAGTGAAAGATTGTGTAATGTTTGTGAAATCCAGAAAGGGACTTCCCTACTCGGTCTTAACTCTCACTCTCTCCCTTAACCACTAAACAGCTCCTACTTACTTATGTGAAGTATAAGGTTGTTTATCTCCACTTCTGTTCTCTTTTTTCTTTTCATTTCATTGCCTTTTCTTCTTTGCCAAAGTTTCTTTAGGGCAGTTAAAGTTTGCTAGAGTTGGTCTGCTAAGACCATAACCCACAGTTCTGTTTTACCGATGGCAAATACTTAGAAACTGAAATTTAATATATATTCTTTAGTTAATGTTTTTGAGAGGTCCCCTAGGGAAAATATAGGCGTAAGGCTCTATGAGCTGTGCCTTTCAAGAGTCCCTTGCTATAAAATGGTAGAGGGCGTGTATCTTTGATGCTGTCCTCTCCCACCTTGAAGTCCTTAGTGAAGGCCTTTCGGCATGATATAAATAGGATCTCTCTGTGGTTTATTAAAAAGTTTCAAATTATGATTCCGACTTTCCCTAAAATAAATACATTGCACTGTTAGCATTATTAATTGCCAATTGGAACATTCTCTAGCTTGACCCTAACACAATGCCATGGTTCATTACCTGCAGATACTCCATTCAGCGAGCCACTGGTTACATGCAGATATTCCAAATGACTTAATAAACACAGAAGCACATACTGTTAAGCAGTGATTAATTCCTACAAGACCATGTGATGCCCTGTAATTCTTTAATAGTGCCAAAGTGATCTATAGCATGAGTGCATACTTTGGCTAGCTCAGCACATGCCCAAGGGAAGCATCAGGAACATCTCTCCTTGTAGGCATTTTTGTGGGGATTTTATTCACCTTGGAAAAGGACCTACAGCTTGCACAGAAAAGATGCTTTAAGAAACTTGCACGTGCAGTTGCTCAGGGGGGGAATAAAAAGACATTTCTTTCCTCTTAAGGGTATATTATTCTTTTATGGTGTTCACATGATCATTACACCCAACAAAAGGAAGTGGGACAGCTGCCCTTTCTCTTCTTCTCTGGCACCATTGCTGGGAGAGACGGTAGGCCCTTTTCACATATTTTGAGATTCTTTATTCATTGTACAAAAAGGTTCTTCTAAGGATACGCATCAGTAGCCAGTTCCATCAACAGCAGAGCATGAACAGAATGCATTTAGAAACCAGTGAGGTTACAACAGCAATCAACGTTTTTCAACGATGCGCTCCAATTTTAAATGAGAATTCTGTGACTCTGTGATGTCAGACAGCGTATTTTGATTAAAACATTTCTTTATTGAATTTTTTATGGGCCCATTACTGGAGGCCCTGGATACATATAAACATTTTTCAGGACAATGCAATCCAGCAGAGATGTGGGACTGGGCCTGGAGTCGTAAAATAGGAAACATTAAACCCAACGGCTAGGGAGTGCACACTACCCTAAACATCAGTGACCCAGACTCTCCCTTGGGCTCCAGCCACTCTGTAAAGTAAATTAGGTGCTGAGGGACAGATGTGAATAACTCTGGGCACTGAAGACATAGTGCTGGGAGGGTCTTATTTCCAAATACCATTTAATAGTCAAAGTGGGTAAACATACACTTGTTTATATAGAAAGTGGGTTCTGCCAAGCCCCAGATTGGAGACAGACATCCCAGTTCCTAGTCCTGATTTGAACACTCATTCTCTGGGGGATTCTGACAAATCAACTAAAATATCTGAGATTCAGATGTCTCATTGTAAATGACGAGATTGCAATACCTGCTGGGCTTGGGCATAGCCCACGAGGTCAATCAAATGAGGAAAAAAAAAAAATGTATCTGGAAAACCCTCTATCAGCCTGAAAGTGCATAACAAAGAGAAATTGCCTTTATTTACTTGATGATGAAAACCTCAAAAGAGGCTTTCAAAATCTTCTTTAAAAAGAAAACTTGTGGCACCTGGGTGGCTCAATCGATTAAACATCTGACTGTTGATTTCTGCTCACATCATGATCTCAGGGTCCTAGGATTGAGCCCCCTATCGGGTTCCACGCTTGGCAGGGAATCTGCTTGAGATTCTCTCTCTCTGCCCCTCCCTCCCCCACTCTCTCTCTAAAAATAAATAAATCTTTAAAAAAAGAGAGAAAAGAAAACTCAAAATCCAGGGTTTTAAAACTATCTATTTCTAAGCTGAGCCATTTGTTTAAAGGCCTGGCTGCCCTTTACCTTCCTTGAACCAATTATGGAAGTGATGAAATGGGCTTGGTAGAAATTTCCCAAAAGATACCCTCTGTGCTAAGTAGGGTGTTTGCTTGGCTTGGGAGTTGTGGTTCTGTGGTGAGATCTGACTGTGTTCTCCATGCTATTTCTCCAGACCCTCACTCCAGAAAGTCACTCACAATGAGCATGGCAGCAAATGAAGAGTTACATGCAGTTCACATTTTATTGGAGAGAAAATCATAACTTTTGTCCTTTTTTTATTTGGTTTATTGCGATAATTTACATGGTTTTAAAGATGAAGGATGGTACTAAAGCCAAATAATTCATATGAATTTTGAAGGAATCTCAGCTGTCTTATTTTAGAATAGCTCCTATTTCTGTGTGATTTGTGTGTGTGTGTGTGTGTGTGTGTGTGTGTGTATGTGCGCGTGTATGCATGTGCTTTATGGTTTAGATGGAAATGGGTAATTCTGGAATAAGATTACATAAATGAGCCAAAGTAATGAGAAATCCTGAAGATAAAATAGATGTTTTTCCCGAGTCATCAACTGTTCGGGAGAATATACTTAGCTGATATTAACTCTTCAGGATTCAAGGGCAAGATTCTCATAAATAGTGAAGGACTAGATGCCGTTTTCAGTCATTAAATATTGTTTTAAAATCACCAGAGTTTCCACAGTCATTGTTAAAAATGAATGGGACTGATATTGATGTGTTTTGTAGTTATGGTGGCTAAGATGTGAAACTTTCACATATTCAGAAGCACACACACATAAATGGGTATGTGATTTTTTTTCTGAAGTAACTTTTAATTGGAGGAGATGATAAACAGTCCCATCAGCACTCAGTCTTTTCACACTTTAGGGATGAAAAGGCTATCCTGGGTTCATTTGGAAGAAGAAAACTCCTGCTCACATATTCTCTACCCTTACTATTGAATCAGCAGGCATTTTAGATGGTCATTCCAATTGGTGACCTAAATCATAAAGCACATTGAAAAGTTTTATTTCATTGTATAAATTGAGCTGGAATGATTTATTCATTCTCATGAAGATTTTTTTCTGAGTTTTATTTAAAAAGTCAATAAGCTTTTAGTTAGCACTTACTGTAGTCTTGGTTAGTTGGTAGATGGTAGGAATGAAGTTGAAGGAAAGATGATTCTCGCCTTCAAGTTGCCTAGAGTAGGAGAAGACCTTGAACTACATAATTAGCTAGTTGAGAGATCAGAACTTGGAAAGAAGGGGGCTGTCGCTTTAACATGGAGTTAATCTCAAGTACTCTGGAGGAACCAGGTGATGCTTGGTGAGATGCATTGCAGTGGTTCTGAGGCCTGCTGTTAAGAAAGAAAAAAAGGAAAGAAAAAGTGGGGGAAAATAAAGAAAAATTGTAGATGGCAGGGCAGGCAGCCCAAGGCACATGACTTGAAAAGATTTAGGGCACCAAATGCATGATGAAGCGTGTGTCTTTGAGCACAGGCAGTTATGATGTTAACGTGCTTGTCAGTTTTTAAAATGTTTTCTTTTTTTATTTTTACTGCCATTCTTGACTCCTCTCAAATTAGGCTGACAAAAGATTTTGTTTGTTTGTGTTTTTATGTCAAACAAGCTTTGCTTCCATATACTGAAATAGCACAAACTTTTCTCCAACTTCAGACACTTGGTGATCTAGTTCATTTGGGACACGGGACTGCTGCTTGTCTGAGCTATTTGGAAATAAAATGCATAAGCTGTCCTTTGTGAGTTGTGTTAATATACGGTAAAGATAGGTATCTTGAAATCCTTGAAGCCTGACCAGTTGCTCACTGCTACATTAGGTGCTGCAAAGGTCTGAACGTATTTCAAGAAAACCCTCCTCTGGGTTATTTGCCTTGCCTCATATATGTACAGAGTCTCTGGCTCAAATGAGCTTAGAAGACTCCTTCGGTCTCTTTAGCGCAAGGCCTAGAGGTGTAATTGGCTTAGTTCTTGCCTGCTTTTCCCAGGGCCCCAGCTTGCTGGTGTCTTGGCCTTCTATAGATACAGTTGTCTCCTCTCATGAAGGAGGGCTCCCCTGGCCTATTCGACCTTATTTGGCTGCATTAGGTGATAGACAGACAGATGATAGATCAGTAGATTGATAGGTAAATAGGAAGATGGGTGGATGGATAGATAGTTAGACAGAATACACTATCATATGCTGGAATATAGTATATAATATGGTAGAGAAAAAGACATAGGTTTACCCAGTTCAGTTCCACAGACCTAAACCTCTAACCCCAATTAAGTTGGCTTAACTGTGTGGTTTTAAATATTCCACTGGGTCCTTCATCCACAAGAGAACTAACTTTTCCCAGTCTAGAGATGGGTTTTCTGATGGAGGCTATTGTCAGGGGAATTTACAGCTTTAGCTGTCCTTGATGGCCTCCTCGTGCCTCGCAGCCAAATATCCCATTGCTTAATCATCCAAACCTCCCAGACAACTCTTCTGTTTCTCTGTCCTATATTTCTTGGAGTCACACTAATGACAAATGGACAAATGATGAAGCCCTTAGGAAACAGTTTCTCTTTTAACTTCATTTAAAAAATCTAGCATTATACTATTAACCTCTAAGATTGGAAGTGAGGGGAGAGGGAAGAGAGGTGCTGTTGCAGAGGTCCATGCATAAAGGTCTTTCATTGTATCTCCTGTAGAAGGTAGTAGTTCAAACAGCCTTCTGGTATACAAGTTCTAGCAAACAATGACACAGGGAGTCATTGGGGCTGGCTGTAAAGCATCATATTACTTTCAAGGTGTTAGGCTCTTTTGCATTGAGAAATCTTCTTCTGGTGTATAATTGTACTTTTTATCCTTCTTACATGACAAGGTTCCTTTCAGTACGGAATATTTTGAAATAAAATGAAGATTGAGGAAAATTTGTCCCTCCTTTTTCCCATAGACAATAATAGAAGAAAAACCAATTTTTTTTTTTTTTTTGCTAATTGTATCTGTCATACAATTTTAGAACTTACACAGAATTGTTTTCTTAAGGATGTCATTGCGTGAATACCTATGATTCTTAGTGTTCTTTGGATTTGGGAATAAGGAGCTAGCAAACAAAAGGAAAGAATACTGAGTCAGCTCACCCTGACTCTACATAATTAATGTACAGGCAATTGGAATGAAGGTGAGGGGGAAGCAAACATTTTCTTCTTTTGTCTCATCTCTTTATGTGGACATACAATAGCAAAGGTACAACCCTATTTCTTAGGGATAGATGAAAAATTTCCCCAATATTAAGAAAGAAATAGCATAAAAGCTCTTAATCCTTCTTTTGACATAGATTTCACTCTCTCCCCCATTGAGTAAAATTTTGAGGTTAATGTCTTAAGGAATGTATAATTCCCTTTTCTCGCTTCAGTGTTAGAAAAGAGTTTAGTCTGACTATCAGGGCCTGTAGAATTTAATTGTACCTGTTTTAAGATTTTAATCTGCATAGTATAACTAACTTCCTAAGGGCCATGAAAACTGCAAAAGAAACATTTAAAATCTCTCTCTCTCTCTCTTTCTCTCTTTCTCTGTTTTTCTTTTAAGAATACTTTTGTGCTATGGTGAGCACTGTGAGTTGTGTAAGACTGTTGAATCACAGACCTGTACCTCTGAAACAAATAATACATTATATGTAAAAAAGAAAATAGCAGGAAGGAGAGAATGAAGGGGGGGAAATTGGAGGGGGAGATGAACCATGAGAGACCATAGACTCTGAGAAACAGAGGGTTCTAGAGGGGAGAGGGGTAGGGGAATGGGTTAGCCTGGTGATGGGTATTAAAGAGGGCACGTACTGCATGGAGCACTGGGTGTTATATGCAAACAATGAATTATGGAACACTACAACAAAAACTAATGATGTAATGTATGGTGATTAACATAACATAATAAAAAAAAAGAATACTTTTAGGTTTGATGGCTTTATTAGTTCTGGTCTTCCCCATAAGATGGGAGTGCAGATCTGATAACCACTGCTATTCCTTCCTGGAATGAGTCTTTGAAACTGAAACCACACAGCTCTATTGTGTGGGTCATGATTTTTCCATTTAATCAAGTCATTAACCAGATTATGTAAATACAAAGGATATCCTTTGTTTACATTTTGGAATATCTCAGGCTATATTTACTCCTTCCTCCCTCCGCCATCTATCTCTGTCTCTTTCTCTATTTCTGTACCACAGCCCCCCCCAAAAAAATCTTTTTTGTGTAGTTGTACCCAGAATAGCAGTGGTATAACATCCATTTTGTCACCTTCATTTTTTCTCTGAAAAGTGTAGCATAGATTACTTTTGCTTTTAGAAAAACATAAGAAACCAAACGCACCAAATAGTATACATTAATTATGTTCAGCATTTTGTATCCAGTTATATACCTCAATAAAGTTGGGAAAAAAAGAAAGACAAAATGCACATTGTTTTTCAGAATTTATAATTCTATAATTTATAAATCAAAATAATGTGCTTTTTAAAATTTTTTTATTTATTATTTTTTAAAGATTTTATTTGAGATAGAGAGAGTGAAAAAAAGAGAGAGCAAGAGCTGTGGGGGCAGAGGGAGAAGGAGAAGCAGGCTCCCCACTGAGCAGGGAGCCTGATGTGGGACTTGATCCCAGGACCCTGGAATCATGACCTGAGCCGAAGGCACATGCTTAACTGATTGAGCCACCCAGGCACCCTACTTTTTATTTTTAACTATATTTAGGAAATATATGTTAATCATTGCCCAAGATTACATACTGACTTTTGGTGTTTTGTAAAATAAGTTGGTTAAATAGTAGCAATAATCCTTAAGGATTATTACAGAAAAGTCCCTTGTATTTCCTTTTCACCCAACATTTCTCTGTGAATAATGTCTTAGAATTATCTATCTGTTGGCGGGGATTCATAATCTAAAAAAAAATGTGCTTTGGATAGTGTTCAGATTTGTATTTTAATTCTCACTTACAAGAAACCAAATTAAAAATAAACTTAATTCTAAATCTTTGGCCTCTGGGCCCATGATAATTTATCTATACTGCTTCTTCTGAGAAGAAAGAATGACCATTGTCACTTCCATGTTGCACTGTTCAAGGCATCTCCTTCCCCTTTGTCATCACTCAAATTATCTATTGCTAGTCACCCCCAAATTTATTGGCTTAAAACACACTTGTTATTAATATCTCTCTGTGGACTGACTGGGGTGGTTCTTGGTCATGTTTTTTCATGAGGCTGCACTCATCTGAGCATTCAAGATGGCCACTCACATGGCTGGCAGTTGATGTTGGTTTCTGTGGGACCTCAGCCACACTTTCAATCAGATCACCTACTTCTCCGTGTGTAGAAGCCTCTGGAAAGTTACTTACTCTTTGTGACTCTTACTTTTCTGAGTTCATATCTAAGTGGTGGTGATAGACAGGCTTGGGGTCACTATTTGTTATTATCACCAATAGTCGGGAAGGAAGCTTGCTGCTGAGTGGGAAAGAAGACACGCTGGAACCCACATGTACTATGGCAACTTGCTTCTAACCAGTGTTGATATCCAGAGTGTAAGGGCTATTGTTTCACTTCTACCTGTCAAATCTCTGCAACTTCACTTTTTGCCAACTCTAAGCTGAAACCATATGGAGTTAGGGGTTCTGAGAAATGTTGCTCCCAATGTAAACAAATTGACAAAAGAACAATCCAGCATATTTCACTCCTTGTCAACTTGGTATCTATCCATAGCTCATTTCATCATATTTAAGTTTCAAATATAGACAGTAAAAACATGCTTCTGGCAAATATGCATCTGTTTCCTTTACAACTGAAAATATGCTTTCTCCCCAACAGAGGATTTACAATAGAGGATTTACATTTGTTTTACTTATGATTGATGTTTATTCCTACCCCAGTGCTGAGCCTCCAGAAATAACCTCCTCCTAAGCTTTTCTTCTAGAAATTATGATACTTCTAAAGAGCTTGGATATAGAGGGAAATTGTCCATAACCCCACTATTAAAACTGCACAGCTTTGTAAATTTGGCATATGCTTTTCTGATAATTTTCCAGTGTGATATATTATTATATCTCATGAATTAACTATAGGCATGCAATTTTAATTAACCATTCAATTTGCTACTAGATTATCACCATGTTTTCAGGTGATTCCATAGCCTTCATAATAATGGCTGCATAATATTCTATTCAGTGATTGTGGAATCAGCTAATTTGCTCCCAATCTACTGATGCATATTTAGATTGCTTACAGTTTTTCACAAGTACAAATAGTCCTTTGTGGTCAAATATAATGCATTCTCTGACAGGTTGAAAGTGGAATGCATGAAGTTTATACAATATACTTATAAGTTATAAGGGACATGTCATTCCCCACAGCTAAAAAAAAATTTATAAAATCCATAACTTTACTTCTTTGAGACAATATGTTTTCAACAGTTACTCACAGAAAGCTTTTGTTCTTTTATTTGCAGTAGTACATTGTCAGCTACTTAAATTCTACTGAGTGAAGCTAACAATTTCCTGATTTCTTCCTTTTTATGCAATTTTATCACATTTGTGGAACAAGTGTTTTTTATTTGTATCAAAAATTTAATGTTTATCTTTTCTAGTAATTTTTATGTTATTTGCAAAATAAAAAGAACATTCAATAGTATACCAAAATAATTGCACAAGCATTGCTGACGAGAAAAAATGATGGTGACACTGCCAAATATGAAAGTTTCCAAGGGGGAAACTATAGCTTAAAATGTTCCTCTTCAGCTGATGCACAGATGTAAAAACAACAACACCTGAGGTAAGAAAGTGATGTGAGCCTATTGTTGTATAAGGAGTATAGAAGTCTTCCAGAAGTTGAAGGTATGAAAAATTGTATGTTTTCCTAGAATATGCTAATGACTTTTTAAAGATTTTATTTATTTATTTGAGAGAGAGAGTGAGCAAGAGAGTGAGGGGGGGCAGAGGGAGAGGAAGAAGCAGAATGGGGAGCCTGACATGGGGCTCGATACCAGGACTCCAGGATCATGACCTGAGCTGAAAGCAGACGCTTAACCAACTGAGCCACCCAGGCGCCCCACCAATGACTTTTCATGCTTGTCACTTTTACCATATTGTGAAACTTTTGAGGATAAATAAATGGATTAAATAATATGAACATTTTATGACTTGATAAATGGGAACATGGGGGCGGGGCATATAAATTAGACGGTGATGATATAGACAAGAAATGTATTCTGGGAAATGTGATATATGAGCTGAGTTCTGGAAGAAAAAAAGGAATTTACTATGTAAAAGTAACAGAGGTAAGGAATGAATTATTCAAGGCAGTTTGGAAAGCAGAAAGCACATGATAAGGTTGGGGAATTATTAGTAGCTCAGCATGGCTGGAGTGAAAGTTGTGTATGATCAAGGTATGGGTGGGTAGAAGTCTGAGTCAACATAGTGGCTAGAAGCAAAAATCATGAAAGATCATATGAACTAAACTAATGGTTGATCTTAATCCTGAAAGCACTGGCAAGTTCTTCATGGAGGCATGGGGTCAATGTGACCAGATTTCTTTTCAGAAAGATTTTTTTTTTTTTTTTTTTTTTTTTTGCAGCTATGAGCAGCAGAACTTGGAGAAACCAAAGAGAGACCAGTTAGGAAATTATTCTTATAACTGAGGAAAGATAAAATGAAGGGATGAAGGAGGCAGTGACAACAGGGATTGAGAAGGGGGGCAGGTGTTAGACAATATTACAGAGGTTAAATCCACCAGAACTGTGCCTTTGTATTTGGATGTGGGGAGTGAGCAATGAATAGGAAGAAAGTAAGATGATTTCTAGACCTTCTCCGTGGGCATCTGAGTTCATGGCCACATCATTCTTCCTAAGAGAGAGAAAATAGTTGAAGAAGCAAATTTATTGGCATATATGGTGAGGTCAGTTTCACCCCATAGACTGGGACATATCTATATGATTTTTAAGGAGAAATATTCAGTTGGTGATAGGAATATATGGATGGAGTTGGAGAAAAACACTTGGATATTTTTGTTAATAAGGAAATTAATCTTGAAAAGACTAACTCAGGGATAGAATGTAAGGGAAGAAGAACAAAGGGCCTAGGGCAGAACCTTGGGACAGTGTAGACATTGTGTAGCCATGGAAAGAATTGAAAATAACAAAGGAGGCAGAGAAAAAATATGGGGAATTGTATTTAAGTATTTTATACATAGTTTGTGCAAAGGTCTTCTAGTTTATGAGTGAAATAATCTGTGCTCTTGTGCTGTTTCTAGGCATGTGGCCTTGGCTATAGCACTTAATATCGCTGAATTTTGATATTCTCCTATGCAAGATGAGGCTATGTCTTCTGCTGCCTGGCTTATCGGTTTATATCAGATAAGGGGATATATGTGAAAGTAACTTGGGAACACTTCAAAGCACCATATAAATGTAAAATATCATTATTATTTTCTAGACAATGACTACTTTTGTCCTTTCTTCCTTTCCGCTGATGAAATGTTAAGTGGGCTTATAATTTCAGCCTTCTGTTATTGTATTATGTTCTCTTGCACTGAGAGAAAAATTACTAAAAAATTTACAGGACTGCCAAATGGCCTAGGCCAAGAACTTCTAAGATAAGAAACAGAGGACACACTAGATGTTTTAAAACTGTCTTTGATGCACATTTTAGTTCAGGCAGACATTGGGTTAGTACTAAGAAAATCAATTTTTGGAAATTTGGTTATGTGCTTGGCATCACTATAAAAACAATTGGAGGGAAATGGAGTTTCTAATTCAAAATGGATGGCTGAGTATAAATACAGTCTTAAATACAGTCCCAGTGGCAGGGATGCCTGCAGGCAAATTTAAACAGTCAATGGAATTTGTTTTACTACCTTCTTCCACTTTTTTACAGATTTTCCTCCTATTTCAGTCCTGTCTACTACATTTTCCCTACTTACCTCCATTCTGAAGAATTTTTCTGAATCTGGGGACCATGATACCATGCACTTACTCATTTTGAAGTATTAAGATAAGAATATATTATCTCTTAAAGGCAGTATTTCTCAAAGAGTGGCTAGTGAATTACCAGATGAGCAGACTCAGGTGATTTTAACCCCGACTCCCACTGCAGAAGCACTGCTCTAAGAGTATGTATCTCTTTGAACAGGAATGCAAGAAGAATTTGACATTTTACAAAGGAAATGAATGACACATCATTATAGTGTGTTGGAAATAATGCTTACTAACTAGATGTGCAGTGTTCTTGGCCAAGTCACTTAATGTCTTTGAAATTCCATTTGTCGGGGCAGGTGGCTCAGTCGATTAAGCGTCTACCTTCAGCTCAGGTCATGATCCGGGGTCCTGGGATTGAGCCCCACATCGGGCTCCCTGCTTGGTGGGAAGCCTGCTTCTCCCTCCCCGACTCCCCCTGCTTGTGTTCCCTCTCTCGCTGTGTCTCTCTCTGTCAAATAAATACATAAAATTAAAGAAAAAAAAGGAATTCCTTTTGTCAGTTGTTACAATGGATACAATAATAATAAAACCAGGAGTCAAAAAGAACCTACTTAATCTCACTCACAGAGTGGTTGTGAGCATCAGGAAAGAGGAAAAGAGATTGTTGATGAAAGTAATTTTATAAGCATGAAATAATATACTACAGTCATTTTTATTTTAGCTAACAAGGGAGTGTCTTGACGGGGATGCCTTTTAATATGCTTTATATTAAATTATATATTTTACTAATGCTCAGAAAGCCTGACTTACAGATAGATGGAATGTATAAATGCAAATACAACATATTAATTACACATAGCTGAAACTATAGATTTAGGTTTTTATTATTATGGATATATTTCAAGAAAAAGCTTAATATTATATCAGAAATCCTGGGTTGGTACTCAGTAAGTATTTCCTGAATGGGTGAATGCATTTGGAATAGATTTATTTTATATTGCTAGCACAGAGCTATTCTTTTCTATTATATTTTCTCAAAAATTCCTCATAAGGACAGAAAATATGAAAACTTTGTTAATACCGTATTGATGTAGCATCATTCAGGAGTATTAATATCAGCATGACAGCATATCAATAGTAATATGATGAATGCACAGAAATTCTGCCTGTCCATGCAAGCATCCCCTTGAGCTTTATTGTTATGATTTAAAGGGTCATTACCTATCAATTCAATTATAATTTTATCTCAATGAAATGAGCATATGTCTGTCAATAACATTGTTTATTAATTCTTTTAAACAAACCTATAATGTACTTAAGGGATCAGATCTATAACCCTTGCACTCTTAAGGGAACAGTTATTCTTCACTTCTGTGCTTGATGTTTTATTTAAATGCTTTCTAAAGTTACATGTAAGAATTACTAAATATGGTTTTGCATCAAGGAGTGAATTTTCTTATGTTTGGTTTAGAATAAATATTGAATATTAGCTAGTCTTTCAGTGTTGGGCTGAAATTATCTGCCAATAAATATTACTAAATATTGGAAAATCCTTTTGTTTTAATTCCCTCTTTCTTTCCCTTGTTTCCTTTCACCCACGTGTCCATCCTTCACTCCCATCATAACTGTCATACATTGGCTGTCTCCTTTGTGCAATAGAATGTATTAGGTTAAAACAAAGAGAGAGAGAGAGACTGAAAATGAGTGGTTTTCAATGGAGGGTGATTTTACCTCCCGGGGACATTTGGCAGTATCTGGAGACATTTTTGCTTTCACAGATGGGGGAGTATTAGTGGCATCCACTGGGTGGAGCTAGGGATGCTGTTAACCATTCCACAATAGAAAGAGCCGTTCCTCACAACAAAGAATTATCTGTTCCAAAATCTCAGTAGTGCTGAGGTGGACAAAGTCCACCTTAAATAATTTACAGGTTTACCACATACTTTGCTTTGGCATCTTCTCTACAGCAACCCTTCCAGGTGCTTTCTGCCTGATCCCTTACAACTTGTAATAAGGAATTGAAGATGATAATTATGGACCATATCCCTCCGTATGTAGAAAGCACTGGAGTCTGTATTACTGCTTGTAGGTTTCTGTTTCTCCCATGGTCATTTTCATCATCTTGTGAGAAAACATTGGTTATTAACCACACTACCATGGCCACACTTTGGGCTTTAAAAGAAGACAAAGAGTTTTATATTTTATATTTCTTTCCAGTAAGGATTATCTTATTAGAGGAGTGAGAGGTCTGGTTTTACTACTTTTACTGGTTTTTTATGGTTTGAGAAGTACTGTGGATAGTGGCTGACAGCATAAAATTGGAATCCATACTTTCTGGTTTGAAAACCAACATAACATAATAAAATAAAATTAAAAATAAATAAATAAGAAAGTGAACAAACAAAAAAAGAAAGAAAGAAAACTGGCTTTAGTGCTTATTTGCTGCATGAAGTGAGGCGTGTGCCTTAACTTCTCTGTAAAATGGGGATTTTACATAGGATCCTGTAGATACTGTGATGTTTCGTCAGTACAAGGATGATCTTGATTTAAAGCTGCAGCATGATTTTATGTACCAACAAGAAAGAGAAAATGCTGCCAATTAAATTATTGTACACTATCATGTATAAGGCATATTCCAATTTCCGAGGTTGTTCAAATGTGGGAAAAAATGTGCATCTTAGGAACAATGAAATACAGTCTATGCAGAGTATTTAGTACCATGCCTGAAGCTCAGTGTGCTCTAAATATCCATTAGCACTTGAATTGATATATATGTAATAAAATTCTAGAATGAAAACAGGCCATACTGTTCAGAACCCACCAGCACTGCTGATATTCTTCTTCAGGAAGAGGACTTTTTGTCCTTCCTTCCTTTTTTTTCCCTGACAATGTTTCTATTCATATTCATTAAAGGGCCTTTAATGACTTGAAAAAGAATACTAGATAAAGAACCCATTGAAAAAATAAGTGCACTCAAATAACTGCAAGCTTCTTATAAGGATGTGGAATTTGGGGTTGGAATGTCTTTTCTCTACTTCTCTATCTGATTTGGTTCCATGTTCTGAGTCACAGCCCAGTATATTTTCTGGAATGCCCTGAGTCATTCTCTTGGGCTTTCATACCATTCTCTGAGAACGTTTCTTTATATTCCCCTTTTTATGCTGTGTCTTAATTTTTCCATGTATGCCTTTTCAATTTTAATACTAACATCTAGAGAACAGGGACCAGGTGTTAATATATACCTAATATCTAGCACAGTTTCAAATACAGACTATGTATGAGTTTATAGTCTATGACTTGTTAGCCTCTTTTATGCATAAGATGTAGAAGACATAAATGTGCCAGGACTAGCAACTAGACTAAGTCAATCGGTGACAGTCTCTGTAGGACTTCTGTGAGGTCAGAGTTCAGTGTGTCATATTGGAGCATAGAAAGCAGCCCTGTTCAGAAAGAGTAAGAATTTTTGACAATACTTCCATTAGTTCCATATCCTTATAAACTATCAGGTCTGAGGAAACTGTAACATTTGAGCTCTTCCTTTGCTTGAATGTGGAGCTGGCTTCTGGCTGTCCTTTCTCTTTCCCTCCTACATCTCATTTTAGCATGGCTGATGAACCTGGAGGGCTAAGGCAATTTTAGAGAGATTTTCCAGAGATAATGATCAGATGTGTAAGCCAACCACAGGTGCATGTCTGTGGAATCTAAGGTTATGTCCTGAACTCTGAGGCACGTAAAGACAACAGCAAGGGTGGAACAAAACAAGGGTTTGAAAACAAAACAAACCCAACCTGTTCTGGGATTTCAGGAAGCGAGAATATACTCCTAAAATGGAGCTTAGTCCATTATATGTAAACTCTGGTCTGCAGAGGTTAGACTAATGTCCACAGCCACCAAAGTCTTATCAGATGTGCTGTTGACTTTGTTCACATCCGGTTACATATCAAGGACAAGAACAAATGGCAGGTCGCTTATTGAACTCAGTATACCATCAAACATAATCTAGGAATATAGCTCAGGGGTTCAGTGTTTTCCCGTTTCTGCCAGTAGCTTTCAGAAATGTGGTCCTCTACCCAGAAATAGTAGTAAGAAAGACAAAATGTAGCCATAGCCCAAAGAAAAGATTATACTCTGCTAGTTATTGAATTTTAGCAAAGGGCTCAGTAGTTTTACATCTCAATTTATCTCCCTTTCTGAAAGGACCCTTCCTTTAATACCTCCTGATCCTGGTTTTTATTTAGGCAGATGGCTGGAGCATTAAGATAATATATTAACAACAGATGCACACCTTTCCCTGGACTTCACAGTGGGGTGGCTGCTCTCTCAAGAAATCATTAATGGAATTTAAAGTCTCTCACTTCCAGGTCATAGGTTTGAAAAATGCTGCTTTGTTATATTCAAAAACCATTACTATCTGATATGTGTCATCATCATGAGCTTAGTCCAGACATTTCATCAAGTACTAATATGTAGCAATGGTAAGCAGACAGGAAGTGATTTCATTTAAAAGTTGCCACATTGATTCACTATTTTGGGTGACGTTTTAAGTCGCCCTTAGACAGAGGCGATGTCATTTTGACCAAGGCTGACCACATGCCTTGGAGGCCTGCATCATCTCCACACATAAATCTTTTGAGACAGAGAAACTAGACACCTTGGGTAGTAGTTTTCCAACAGATTAGTTTACTTTTAGGTATGTCTTTCAAATGTTATTTGATGCTTAATAACACCTTAATTGGAAAAAAAATAATAATTTTAAATACAGAAGAACTTAGTGTATGGATTATAACATTCTAAAAGGTAACTTGCCTAGAAAAATTGTTAATATATTTTAGGAGGGTGGGGAGAAATATAGCTTAAAGCCATTTCTTAAACTTCTTTTTAAAGATTATCTGAAGTTACTTGAGAGAGGACAGGTAAACCTGATGTTTGATTATTTGGGGGCATCTTCCTTTGCAGAGTGAAGTTCATTTACTCCCACAATTTCCCACATGTGTATTTTTAAAATATTTATTTTTTAAATTAAAAAAATAAGAAAGATTAAAATAAACTTTCTGGTGCACAGTTCTAGGAATTTTAATGTATACATTTTATTACCACCATCATAATCAGAATATAGATAGTTCCATCACCCTCAAAACTTCCCGATAGTCACACGCTCCCCCATCCCTAATCACTGGCAACTACTAATTTGTTTTATGTCACTACAGTTTTGTCTTTTTGTGAATGTCTTATAAATGAATTCATACGTCATGTTATCTTTTGAGAGTGGCTCCTTTTATTCAGCATAATGATCTCGAGATGATACCCAAATTGTGCGCACCAAGAGTTTGTTCCTTTTTTCTTGCTGTGTAGTTTCTACTGTATAAAAAGTACCGTGGTTTGTTTATCCATTCATTCATTGAGGAGTATTTGAGTTATTTCTAGTTGTTTTGGCAATTATGAATAATGCTGCTATAAGCCATTCATGTATAGTTTTTTGTGTGAACATACGTTTCCGATTCTTTAGGGAAAATACCTAGGCATGGATTGCTGTGTCCTATGCTTGGTGTATGTTTAACTTTATCAGAGAGGCTCTGTCATTTTGCTTTGCCATCACTGCTTTGTATGTGAGTTCCAGTTGCTCTGCTTCTTTGCCAACGCTTGGTATCGTTAGTAGTTTTAATTGTAGTTCTTCTGATAGTGTGTAGTAATATCACATCATTTTTTAAATTTGCATTTTCCTAATGACTCATGGTGTTGAACATCCTTATGTGGGCTTATTTGCTCTCTGTGTATCTTCTTTGGTGAATTGTCTGTTCAAGTGTTTTGCCCAATTTTTAAATGGGTTGTTTGCTTTCTGTTTTCTTTTTGTTGTTGTTATTGTTGTTTTGTTTTGTTTTACATTCCAGAGGCCTTTTACTTTTTTACACCTATCATGCCATGAACTCAGAGGGAACAGGTTCTACCAGCTCAGGCTCCTTTCTATTGGTTTTTCCCAAAGTGTGCTTCTCTGGGTGGAGTAGGCTGGCACTTCAGGTGAACCTAAGTACCTTACTCTCTGGCTTCCTTCTTTTTGATCATTTTTCCTTCACATGCTTCAGGAAGCTGTCCTGACTCTTAGAGTATTCGGGATACTTAATACCTACATTAATTTTCTTGGCAAGATATTGCTCTTAACTTGTTTGTTTACAACAATGCCAACAACATGCTGGGTAACATAGACCCTTCAGTTTTGCCATGGTAACATTTATGGGACATTCCTTTTTGAACAGTGACCATTCTTTTTTTTTTTTTAAGATTTTATTTACTTACTTACTTACTTACTTACTTATGAGAGAGATAGAGAGTGAGAGTGCACAAGAAGGGGGAGAGGCAGGCAGAGGGAGAAGCAGGTTCCCTGCCGAGCAAGGAGCCCAATGTGGGACTTGATCCCAGGACCCTGGGATCATGACCTGAGCTGAAGGCAGACACTTAACCGACTGAACCATCCAGGCATCCCTTGAACAATGACCATTCTCTTGATGTCAACAATATCACCTTTCTTGTAGATTCACATGTATGTGGCTAAAGGAGCAATTCGGATGTTTCCTAAAAGACCTAGAGAACATATAGCGAGTACCTTTCCTCTTTCCCTTTGCATTGGTCATTTTGACAAATTACTGGAAGATGGCAGTTCTGGCCAAAAGGAAGAACTTTCTGTTGAGTTTTGAACTTCAGATTCCAAATAATTTGTAATTGACTTTGTCATTGTACACTCCCTTAAATGTATCTTTCATAGAGCAAAGGTAAATAATTTTGATGAAGGTTGGTTTATCAGTTGTTTTCTTTTATGGATCATGCTTTTGGTGTTGCATCTAAGAATTATTTGTTTCATTCCCAGGTAACAAATATTTTCTTCTGAAAGTTTTATAGTTAATATTTTACAATTAAATCTATGATTCATCTTGAGTTAATTTTTGTGGAAGGCATGAAGGTTAGGTTGAGATCCATTTTATTGCATATGGATGTATGTCTGAATACCATTTGTTGTAAGACCATCCTTTCTCCATTGAATTGCTTTTGCACTTTAGTCAGTATTAACTGGTATATTTGTATGGGTCTCTTTCCAGGCTTTCTGTTCAGTTCCGTTGACCTATGTGTCTATCCCGCCACTAACATCACAATGTCTCGATCACTGAAGATTTATAATAAATCTTGAAATTGCAACTCTTCCAGAACTGTTTTGGCTATCCTAGTTTCTTTCCCATTGCATATATATTTTAGAATAAGCTTGTCCATAACTACAAGAAACAATCCAGTTGGGATTTTGATTGGAATTACATTCAATCTATAGGCCAACATGAGAAACACTGAAATTTTACCTATGTTGAATCTTGCAATCCATGAACACAGTATGTCTCCAAATATTTCAGTCTCCTTTGATTTTTTGTCACTATTTTAGTTTTTATCATATAGATGTTATACATATAGTTTTTATCATATAGATATTATACATACATATAGATGTTATACATATACATGTTTACACATAAACATGTCAATTTTTAGAGCTATTTAAAAATACATATCATAATAAAAATCACAATAATTTTATATGTGTATATAATTTAATTCAGTTTTCAGTTGTTTATTGCTAGTAAATAGAAGTGTAATTGATCAATGAGTGCTAAACCTTACTATCCAATTATTAGTACTAGAATTTGGAATAGTCTACATAAACAATCCTGTTTGTAAATAGAAATAGTACTACTTTTTCTTTCCAATTTGTGTACCTATTTTTCTTGCCTTATTTCACTGGCAGGGACTTCCATTACAGTGTTGAATAGGTGAGGTGAGAGTGAACCTCCTTGCTTTGTGTTTAATCTTAGAGAAGAAGCATTCAGTCTTTTACTATTAAGTAGCATGTTGTCTATAAGGTTTTCTGTGTGCCTTTTATCAGGCTGAGCAAATTCTTTCTTTTCCTAGTTTGCTTCAAATTTTTAACATGAATGGGTGTTTAATTCTGCCAAATGATTTTTCTGCATGTTAATAGAATCCTGTGTCTTTTCTTTAATATGGTGGATTACTTTGACTGTTTTTTGAATATTAAGCTAATGTTTCATTCCTGAGATATACTCCAATTGGTCATGGTGTCATCTTCTTTTTCTATATTGCTGGATTTGATTTGCTACTATTTTATTGAGGATGTTTGCATGTATGTTCATGATGGATATTCGTCTATTATTCTCTTTCTCTCCGTTTCTCTTTTTCTCTGCATACTGTTTTTGTCTAATTTTTGTATCAAGATAAATGTTGGCCTCATATAATTGTTGTATAGTTTTTCTACAAGTAGTCTTAAAGATTACAAAATACATATTTAACCTCTCATAATCTACTGAAAACCAATGTTTTCCACTTTATTCGGAAGATAACAAATTTACCGTCTGTTGCTGAGGTTGGATAATTCCTATTGCTTGTCTTCATCTTCATCAGCCATATCCTTTACCACCTCCATTCTGCTGTTTAGCCCATCTGGTGAGGTTGTGTTTTTATTTTTTGAGTTTATTACCATTTTAGTCCTAAAATTTCTATTTGGTTCTTGCTTATATCTTCTGTTTCTTTGTTGAGAATTTCTTTCTATTTCTATTTCTATTTAACTCAAGAGTGCTTGCCTTTCCTTTTTCATGTGTATACATATTTTAAAAACATGATTTGCTACATATTTTTTAAAGCATGGGTCATTTGTATTCAGTGTGCACATAATAATTTCTGGTTTTGATTTAAATTGTTCAGTGCATCAGAAGTCACTCTTAATTATCCTAAATTAGCCAGAAAAATATTTTGATTCCTGATTATTGACAAATCTCGTCATCTTAAGTGAGACAAATGAGCTGTCTAATGAAGATAGCCTCCTCTTCTCCCCAACATCACTAATGATAAAATTGACTAGAGAGGAGAAATCAGGGAGAAGTGTGCCATGCCCATAAGGACAAGAATTTGGAAAGGGAAGAGCACATATTTCTAAGGTGGCGATACAGACTAAGCTTGCACTGCTCAGGTATACAACTTGCTCATTCAGGTGATGATTTTAGATGCCTCCCTCTTGACGTTCTTTGAGATAACAGGCAAAGCAACTTAATAGGCCCTCAGCAGTGTACAAGTCTCAGCATAAGAGTGCTAAGTAATCAGTATCATATACATGAGGAAAACAGCAAGAGCATGAGACTTTTCGACGTTGGCACTAGAGACTAGGAGTTATTCATGGAATAATGGTAGGACAGCATCATAGTATTTGCCCTTTTATCTGTTGGGTCCGGTCAGTAGGCCTGTTTCTGTTGGTGGTGCCTGTTTCTAATGCATGATTAATTTGATTGAGGTGGGGCATGGGCAGGGGAGGCTTGACATAGGCTGCAATTGTTGGCTCAGTTGTCATTCTTTGCCATACTGGCAAGATGAGAGTCTCAGCAGGACAAAGTTAGGGAGGTGTTTGTGAGACTAAAACTGGAATGTAGTAACTGATGTCTGTGGTGTGCCAGCCATCTCTTCCATGCCTCTCTGATCCTCTTAGCTCCACGTGTCTGTGGATCAGCTGCTGCTGTGGGCGCTGACGAACGTCACACGCATGGAACTGAACAGTATCTCACCTCATGCCATGTAGTTCTCACCTCTGCTTTGGGGCTTCCCTGTTTGCTGAACATGGGACACGGCAGGATTCTGAAAGTCACCAAGAGTAAATGCTTGGTGTAGCAAAAACTTTGATTAGTGGAAGCTACTTGCATATCATTTTCCTCTCCCCTTTCTCTGTGCACTCAAAGAATAGTCCTGAGATGTCATTTCTATGGCTTCTTGGAGGGAGGGCTCAGGAAACCAAGCTATCCATTGCATTTATTGGCAGCCACCTAATAACACACTTTCTTACCATCTCCACCTCCATCCTTACTCCACTCTCTTTGTGTCTGTTCTGCTTCCTGGTACTGCAGTCCCTAACATTAGCCCTTAAAGCTATATCTAATGTTCTATTTTCTGGGGAACATTGGCCAAGACACATAATAACGTTATAAATTAATTAAGAGGCCCATGTGAAGTATAATAAAATATGAGATAAGCATTTCCAGTTAATATGGATATTAAATAATTATGTGTAGTTTACTGTGATGAAATTTGCTGCACTTTTCAAATTTAATTTTCGCTTCCTCTTTGTACTGCTGCACACTCAAGGGAACTCTGGACTTCAGCTTTTTAACAGGTGTGTGCTGGGGAATCTGTGCTCAGTAAATAGTTGTTAATTACCCTTGAGTTGTTTTAATGGACACTTAGGCAATACGTAATATGGAGGTAAAACTGATTTTTATATCCCCTCAGAATTGCATAACACACTACAAACAAGTTTATAATATCTTTGGGTCTTTAAAATAATCATGTGAGGTAAGCTGGAAAGCAGGTTTATTTATCTCATGTCGGAATGTAATTAGGGTTCAGGGAGATAAAGAGACTTACCTTAGGTCACAAGCAAGGTAACTGTCAGAACCAGAGGCAGGTTTACCAAAATTTGTTCTTTCCCCTTTGATCTCTTTTATTTCAGGTGTTTGCAGTCATTGGGTCTTGTAAATGGGTATTTTGAATTCATCTATTGAAACATCTGTAATTCAGTGTGATCTTTCAGTTTAATTTTTAAAAAGTCTTCTAGTTTAGGGGTGCGTGGGTGGCTCCATCAATTAAGCGTTTGCCTCTTGATTTAGGCTCAGATCATGATCTCAGGGTTGTGAGATCAAGCCCGGTGACAGGCTCTGTGCTGGGTGTGGAGCCAGCTTAGGATTCTCTCTTTCCCTTTCTGCTCCTCCCCACGCCTCCCTGCCCCTGCTCGCAGGTACACACTCTCTCTCTCTCTCTCAAAAAAAAAAAAAAAAAAGTCTTCTAGTTTCTAGTTTATATAATGGAATAGAAAATACATAATATGTGATAATGTGAACTTGAAATAAATTAATCACTTCTATAAAAGAAGCAAGTTGCATTTCACCTAGACTTTCATCTTGACATATCCTATGCTCTTTTATAAATGGTTATTATCCTAAATGTGTTTCATTTGTTTATTTTTAAAAAGTACATTCTCAAAGCTTTTTGCACATCCTCATTAAAGCTCTTATTGGAACAAAATGTAAGATTGGCTTTTTTTCATAAATAACAGGAGAGGTTTCTGTTCTGTTTACTGAGCATAGTCTTTTACTGCTATAGTGGAATTTATATCTTTAGCTCTAATATGTACTAATGAGATATATAAGCATAAATAATCAACATATGAAAAGCAAACACATTATATCAAAAGTACATAATATGCATTATGTTATAGATAACTATATACTTTATTTTTTATATATCTGGACTAATCTTGGTACACTAAGCATTAAATAGTATTTTTAAATATAAAATATTTTGAAAGATTTTTGACAATCAGTATTTCTTCATATTTTTTCTCTTTTTGATAGTTGGTGTCTACTTCGCACCAGGAGATTTCTCAAATGATGGTGGAGGCATAAAATGTGTAATAATTAGTTACTGCTTAGGTATCAACAAATCCTACTTCAATACTTTCTGTATGTACAATAAAGGAGAAACCGAAATATTTTTTTCTGTGTGTCAACATTCTCACTCCTCGTACTTCATTAAATCAAGATGATATAAATCCCTGAAGAGTGAAGTACAAATTTTAGAGCTGTATTGATTTAACCTTCCCTTTGTAAATATTTCATAGTTCTATAATGTGCAAATGTAGTCACACACAGAACAAAGGATTGAACTTTTCTGTTAGTATGCAGAGGGGGTAACTGACAGCTTTTATTATACCATTTAGAAAATAATACATATGAAAATGTGTAAGAATATTTTGTCATTCTTATGGATGTCAAGAAAAATTGATGAAACTGTTTTTAAAGCAAGATTTTTGTAGAGAATACTTTAAATGTGCCATTTTCAAATATAAATCCATTTGCCTCTTATAAAGTTTTTTTCTCTTACTATTTTTTAAAATTACTTATTGGTTCTTTTCAAATAAGGGGCTTTTTTTGTTGATGGTGGTCTTTTATCTCTCTCTCTCACTGACACCGTGAAGAAACTCAGGATTTAAATTTGTGATATTCTGGTAACTTCCATAGCAGCACACGGTAAAGTCATGGGAGTATAAAGATAAATATTTCATTGAAGGATCCATCAAGGAGAAGTAACCTTTCTCATCTAAGCATTGGGAGTAAGGCTGTAAAAATGACAACTATGTTATACTACTGTTTAATGTTTCTTTCTTTTTAAGCTTTATATAAAAATAAAGCCATAGTCAACTGAGAAGATTATTGTGAATGCTGATATATCAAGACATAACAAAAATAGTTTTCTGCTGCCATAGATATGACATCAAAGGGAGCATGATTATTTTTTATTTCAGTACTTACTTTGCTAAGAGGGAGGCAGAGAAAATGGATCTTTGGGTGAATGATTAGGGGCCAGTATCATGAGATAGTTGCATGACCTACTTTTGTTAAAGAAAAAGTTTGGTAATTATACACACACACACAGTTTAGAGTAAGAATATTATAGATTTATAAACTGGCAACTGAGTGCACTGAAACCAAAATTCAGTGTATACTGAGTCTGACTACATTCGGAACTTAAAGAATATAGGGATGTATATAAAGACAGTTTCTGCAAACAGGGGCCCGGCCTTTCGCTAGAGGGCAAACTTTAATCAGGACAGATAGGCTTTTCAGTATTTAATCAGTTGTGAATTTTCTTACAAAATTTTGCCATGAAAATATAATAAAACAGGTATATACAAGGAAGGCTAATTAGATTCAATTTCTTGTACTAATTCTTTAATTTAGGACCAGATGACTAGTTTTTATTACCGTATCAGTGCGGTGTGTGTTTATGTATTGTGTTGTGTGTGTAGTGTGCATGTTCACATGTGTGTGTATCATGTTGCTCCGTGTAATCTCATTTAAAGTGAGTTTTATTTTCTTGGAGACAGTTTAGGCTTTATTGATTTTAACATTTCTGATTATTCCCTCATAGTGTTTTCTGTAGAAAATGTCTAGATTTCCCGTTACACATTCAAACTAAAGCATGGGAAGGTATGGCTCCTTACAAATGTCCCTTCCAGCCTGCCCTTTTATCACTGAATATACGTGTAGAAAATGATGTTATTTAGGAATCTTAGCCATCTTGTGATCTCAAAGCCTACTTTTTCTTATTTTCAACTCCTTCCCACATACATATTTCCAAGTCAAGCCTTACCTACCTATTCTCCCAATCTATTGTAATAACTGGAACATGATTACTTATTTCATTTGAAAAGAATGTATTGACCACTTGCAATGTGCTAGATATGTCCCTTCAATGTAAGTTGGGGTGTAGAAAGATCTGTATCTTGAGGACAATCTGCTTTAGTTATCTTCCCCCTTCCTAGGTTTTCTAAAAAGAGCTGGATATGATGTAGTGAATTCTTAGAAGATGTAAATTACTTTTACTGGGGGTATAAAAATAAACATTTCTTTGAAAGATCCATCAAGGAAGAAACAATCTTTCTCATCTAAGGGTTGGGAGTTCTTTTTTTTTTTTCTTTTTTTAAGCAAGGTCTCCCCCCCCACCATCTCCCACAAAGTAGAGTCCTTATTGCTGTGTGACCCACGGCTGCAGCCCCAGGGATGAGGTATGTCTAGGACCCTCCCAGGCTCATGCCTGCCTGAGGCTTTGGGGGAGGGCATAGGTTGATTTCCTAGCTCCGGCGTCCTGTGGTGGCCCCAGCAAAGCAGGAGCCAGGTAGTTAGGGGGACCATGCCTGGGGGTGCACTGGGACTGGGGCACCAGCGGGTAAACCCAGGTGTCCACTGAGTGCTGGACTCTAGTGAGGAGCCATTGGGGGAAAGGACAGGGTGACATCTGTGTGCCAGAAAGCTCCTCTGCCTGCTCTGAACACGGGTTGGGTGGGGATGGCTTTAACCTCAGTGAAAGGCGAGGAAACAGGCTCAGAGAAAGGACTAATGTGGTCTGGAGTGAGACCCTTCTCTAAAGAAGCTGACTTCCTGGGACACTGCCACCCACCCTTCTCAGGCCAAGTTCTCTGGAAGAGCTCTCCCATGCTCCCCCATGCTCCCCACGAGCACCCCCCAGCTTCACTTCGGGGGACACTTGTTCAAATTTGCTCCCCACCCCTCTCATGGATGGGTTTGTTCTGGGCCCTCATCCCTAAGTAAGCACCCGGAGAGGCAGACCCATGTGGCACTGGCCTCCCGGGGTAGTGCCCACAGCTAAGGATCTCAGCCCTATGGTCCTTTTTGGGGTGGAGAGGCAGACTGGTCTGCCTGAGCCCTGAAAGGCTGCTTCATGGGTTGACCCTCCTTTAGGGCCTGGCTCCCCAGGCAAGCCCCATTTGGACAGCATGTCTACAGACAGGGAGACAGAGTAAGCAAAGGGAACAGAAAATGCGTACTGCATCTGTTTATTTATTTCTTTTATTCAGCACTCAAATAAATGGCAACAAATGGTTCTTGAACACCTGAACTATGGTGTGGGTTCTAAGAGGTAGACCATTCCTGTCTCCTCAAAGGCATGATGGTCCTCAGTGCTGGTTGAGGGATGATGATGTTTCTCTGGGCTTGGTTTCATACCCTGACTCCTTTCTGCTTTTGTGACTAAACTTTAGATCCTTTTACCATAGTTTAACAAAGAACCCTTGAAAATTCGGATGTCTTTGGGTGGTCCAAAAAGTGCTGTGAAACATTGAGTGAGTAGCTGTACTTCTCAAGGAAACAAAATGGTGATCTTTAGAATTAAATGAGAAAGTATATGTAAAATGCCTAAAAGGCACCCAACATAGGGAAACTCTTAATTATTTGCTATTATTATTTATCAAAGCACATTTTTGTATAAATAGTGTGTTTCTAAATATGGATATTTCAGACTCAGATTTAAGTAAAAGTTATTAGTGCTAGGTAGTGTGCTGGGTACTTTCTTAGATGTTACCACATACAATTCTTAAAGCAATCTTCCAACTCTGGAAAAATGTTTCCTTTTTTAATAAATGAGCAATCTGAGTTTCAGATTGCTCAATAAGTTAAGCCACTTATTTAATGTTATACATTAAATGTCTCCAAATTCCAAGTTTAATGTTCATTGATATGCATTAATAATAATTATAATATTTGTTACATTTATTAGGCACTGAATCTGTTTAGGCATTATATCCACTTAATTATATTACATCATTTAATTCTCACAATATATCTATGAGGAAACTGCCGAAGACTCAGTTAGGATTCAAAGAAGCCAAACTGTTAGCCTACACAGGTAGGAGTTACAGAACAATGATTTAAATCCAAATCCATGCAAGTCTGACATCAGTGGTGGACCTACTCCTTTACAATATCCATTGTTTCAGAAGCTACCCCTACCAAATGAGAGTCAATTTGAGCAGGAGAAACACACATCTTTTACCTTGATGTGACAATACTCTAGACCACTCCTTAAATGTCACAGGCTAGGGACTACTGGCCTGCAATCTCACATTTGGTTTTTAATTGAACTGCTCATGGAACTCCTGAAATGCCTTCAGCATCTTTGACTCCACGTCCTTCCTCTCTTTCTTTGTTGGAGTAACTCCCATTCTCCATTCTTCATTCTCCCATTCACATTCTCCAAGCATTAGAATAGCTGAAACCTCTGCAGGGAAGTCTTTCCTTCTACATCCAGTCTCCATAGCACTGTATTTCAGATGTGTTCTGATGGTGCCCTGGGCTCATGTGCATCACACACCAACCCCAAAGCTCTCTCTCCCCAACCCCCCACTGCCCTCCACTAAATTAGGTCTTTAAATTTCATATCCACCATGGAGCCTAGAATATGGAAGGTGCTTAAAAAATTTGTTGAATGAGCAAATAAATAAAAATTGCTTCTTACCCATATCTTTTGTTATTTCCCTCTGATCAGTGATTCATTCTTCGGCAAGAACAATTTCTTTTCTCTACTCTTAAGACCATGCTTCTCTGCCACCTACTCTGAAGTGGTTCCCCTCCTTTTATTTGTTGAGAGCAAGAACATTATTTGGTTTAAGGAGATTTTAACCAGATCATTTTGGATTTCACATATCATTTCTTGTTTCTTAAGCTCTCATTACCTCTGACCTTTCCAGCTTTGGCAAGTGACATTTTTTTTCTGAAACTGAGTTTTGGGATCCTTTTTGTCATGGTCTGAATTCCTGGTCTGGTTGCTTTTGTCTTTGGGTAATATATACATATATAAAAGAGCTTCTTGGTTAGCTAAAAACCACATCCCAAACATTCATGAGTAAACTATGACATAAATAGAAAATCACAAACACTATTGCTATGATAATCCAAATCTCCTCTGACCCCAGAGGATGAGGGAAGGGGTTGTGACCAGAGTGACTTCCAAACTTTACATCCCTAGATTATGGTATTTTTAGTGACTCTAGGCTAGGCTGTTTTAATTGGCCAAAAACTAAGCTCTGCTCTGGTGGAGTAGGGAATTACTCTTACTGGTATAGTTTCAACTGTTTTACCACATTCTCTCCTCCCTTAATTACATGCTACAGAAACCAGGGCTGGAATTAGCTACTAGGGATAGCCATCACAATGAAGGGCTTAGTAGGGACTTGATACATGGCACATTTCCCTTGAGAAAACTAGTATGTAATTATTACTAGAAGCACATAAGAGGCACGATTAGCAAATTGGCAATGATCAGACTATGCACTCTGCCAGATCCAGGTTCAAATCCTATTTCTGTAATTTCTTAGAAGCTCTCTTCTTGGACAAGTTATTTAACTTCCCTGAAGTCCAGTCTACTCATCTTTACATATAGAATCATAGTTCATTAAAATTTCATAGCATATGTGTGGTGTGATAGTGTCTACATAAATTATGGGTCATACAAATACATGTTGTATAGTAATTTGCAAAGCATGATTGTATAAAACAAACTCATTGGAAGGATAGTCCCTATCTCTACTACATGCACTAGAAAACTTAATTGCTTTTTATCTCTTTGTCTCCTCTTTAGACCTGTGTTATCCATGGAAGGAGATGATTTTTTTATTCATATTTTTATTCCAGGGCCTAGTAGAAACCATGGAACACAATAAACCTTCTTTAATATTTTTTAAATTGAATCTTAGAGAGGTTCAGTGATTTCTTCAGGGTCCCTCAGCAGGAAAGGTGCCAATCAATATGGAATGCATGTAAATCATCAAGTCCAATAGGCATTCCACTCTAATTTTCCAATGATGCGGGTCTAGTAGCAAGATGACATCCACTAGTGGTCCAGAATGTTAAATATATTAAACAACAAATTTGTTGGGTATGATTTAATCTTAATTAAAAGTTGCTTTCCTCTTAGCTCTATATGTCTAATTAAACATGAGGTCTTACTATGTAGGAAGTAAAGGGCAAAGGCATTAAAGATGTAGAGTCTGCAGTGTATTCATAGAGCAATTCCTTCTTTAGAGGGAAGACTCCAGCTGCAGTGGCGTTGAGCTTAAGGTTTTGGTAGTTCATTTATCTGGCTGATGGTTGAACATTTCTAAGGCATAATTACTGGCTTGAACATTCTCTGTGTGTTGGCTACAATAGGAATGATGTTGCCAAGCCTTTCAATTATGTGGTTTGAGGTCAGAATGAAGTTTATAATTTTCATTTTAATGTTTCTTATCTCTAGACAGATCCTTCCCATTAGTTGGTATACACTTTGCCTCAGTGAATATCTGCTGAGAAACATAGATGTTAAATGACTCACTTTCATGCCAGAGAACGTCTCCCATGTTTTCAAATGAAATGTCATAAATAATGATCAACAGCCTTTTTGTTTTTTTCCTAGTGGATAATCAAAGCCAGACTTTTAGTAACTTGACATTCTTGAAAACCAACACATTCCTTGATGAATCTATTTCACAAACTCCCCAATTAACATAAAGGCATTAAGAGATTGAGAGAATATATTGTGGTTCAAAATGAGAGAACCTGAAGCATAAAATTAGGGTAAAATCCAAAATCTATAGAGAGATTCTTAACTGCTTGAAAGATATACAAACTATTGTCAGCTGTCAGAAAAATGATTGTGTTTAACATGGGGTATGTGTGCAGCTCAGGGAAGACAAATGAAGAATTCCAAAATTATAATTTTGTCAAATGATGGCAGATAGGTGTTCACTTGTGGATCAACCCAGAATGAAAAATACCCAGGTGTATTTTATTTTATTTTTTTAAAAGACTTTAGGTGTACCTGGTTGGCTCAGTCTGTTAGGTGTCTGCCTTCGGCTCAGGTCATGATCTCAGGGTCCTGGGATGGAGCCTTGAGTAGGGCTTCCTGCTCAGCAGGGAGTCTGCCTCTCCCTCTCCCTCTGCTCCTCCCCCTGCTCTTGCTGTCTCTCTCTTGCTCACTCTCTCAAATAAATAAATAAAATCTTTAAAAAGACCTTAGAGCTGCTTCTGTCTCAGTTGGGGAGAGTGGTCTGGGTAAAGCAGCGGTGTGTATAGGTGAGTGCAAGAAGGAGGAGTGACGGAATACTTAGTGCCATTTTACTGCTGTGGACCTGGGCAAAGCCTCAAGTTAGTTCTGTAAAGAATGTGAATCCTTTTCATTACTTCTAGAACTTACCTAATGTAATCTGGATGTCTCTTTAGCAACTTCCAGATAATTATCTAAAGTCTCTTCCTTTTTCGCATTAAATCTGGGGCAGATATCTACAATATGTCAACTGAGTGGGGAATATATATGTATGTATTTTAAAGCTTTATTTATTTATCTGAAAGAAAGAAATTTTTTATTTATCTGAAAGAAAGCATGAGTGGGAGGGGCAGAGGGAGAGGGAGAAAGAATCTCAAGCAGACTCTGCCAGGCATAGAGTGGGACATGGGGCTTGATCTCATGACCCTGAGATCAGGACCTGAGCTGAAACCAAGAGCCCGATGCTTAACTGACTGCGCCACCCAGGTGCCCTGAGTGGTGAGTATATTATAGGTACTACATGTTCTTGAGTTGCCATCTCTTCTAGGACTTGCTGGCAACAGGAAAAAACTTGGATTTCTGTATGCCTCTCAAGGGACCCCTTTTAGCATGAGGCGAAACATATAGCTCTTTGTGCATTTGGGCATCTCCAAATGAAACGCCAAATGTCGATATTACAAGGCCATTTATCAGAGTCTCTGTTTTAGGGGATCACTGGCCTTGAGCTACCATAAAGAAATAAGTTTTTTCTTTAGCATAATTTCTCTCAAGTCATGTTTACTATAGTTTAAATCAGGAAGGCCCCAAATATCTCTTTCACTATTCTATTGTGGCCACTGTCTGTGGCTTTCTATTTAATAATTGTGTGTAGTTACTTCAGGCAAATCTTTCCAGAATTTGCTCCCAAACTTAAGGACTGAGATTCCAACACAAGGCACAGTTATGTAACTCATTTTCTTGCGAGGTTGGCTCCCCAAAGTTTGGTGTGTTGTGGACCAAAGAAATGCATTATTAGATTCCTGTGATAAAACATTTGTGCATGTAATCAATGTTCACATTCTTAGTTTACCCATGTGACCTATACTAAATCCCCAAACATGTGCTAAGTCTGTGCTTTCTTCCTTCTTTCCTCCCTTCCTTCCTTCCTTTTTTTCCCCTTGTTCCTTCCTTCTCTCTCTCTTTCCCTCCATTCTTCATCCCTCCCTTCATGAGTCAATCAGCTCAGTTAATCAAGAAATATATAATAAATACTTAGTGTTTAGTTTAAAATGGTGAATAAAAGGGGCACCTGGGTGGCTCAGCTGGTTAAGCAGCTGCGTTTGGCTCAGGTCATGATCCTAGGGTCCTGAGATCGAGCCCTGCAATGGTCTCCCTGCTCGGTGGGGAGTCTGCTTCTCCCTCTCCCTCTGCCTGCCGCTCCCCCTGCTTGTGCTCTCTCTGTCTCTGACAAAGAAATAAATAATCTTAAAAAAAAATAAAATAAAATGGTGAATAAAAAATAGACATCACCTGCACTGTATGAACTTATTCCCCAATTAAAGAAGTAATGACTGAATGACATAATGAATTTATAAAGTATTGGCAATGAATGTGTATTACTTAAAAATGATGTGCAAGAAGGCTTATTAAGTGGTCTTGACTGAGCATGTGTTCAGGAAGGCATCTGTTGCCCAATCTTGCCTCTTGCCCGATTTTTGCCATTTACAGCTAGTCACATGAAAAAAATAGGAATGCCATGAAAAACTGTTTTTTTGTAACAGTTTTATCCCTGTGTGGTTCTTTTGATTCATCAAGTTAATCTCAAAATTGTTACAGCAGCCAGTTCCATAAAGGTCTGTCGATGGGCAACAGACACAGCGGGCAAAGTAGATGTACTGAAACCTGACTCAGAGGAAAAGAAATTATTTTAAACTCATACTCCCTCCCTGCCACATGTACATCAGCCTCCTGGTAATTTCGAAGATGAGCTCAGATGAATCAGTGTGGAGATTTCCCCCCACTCTTTTCCAGGATTAAAGCTTTTATTTTTTTTAAGATTTTATTTATTTATTTGACAGAGAGAGAGAGAGAGAGAGAAGGAACACAAGCAGGGGGAGTGGGAGAGGGAGAAGCAGGCTTCCTGCTGAGCAGGGAGCCCGATGCCGGGCTCAATCCCAGGACCCAGGGATCATGACCTGAGCTGAAAGCAGACACTTAATGACTGAGCCCCCCAGGCGTCCCTAAAGCATTTGGTTTTAACAAGAACTTCAGAATTAATCTTTGTATGCTTCCTTATCTTTTCTCGCTCTACTGAGCTTTTTAAACATGAATGCCCTAAAGCAGCACAGCTCTCATCGTAAAACACGGGAGGCTCTGAATACAATGATCAGTGTTTTCTGTACGCCCAACTATTAGGAACAAACCACAGGTCTCTATCTCTTTCTTGCACTCCCCACCTGCCGTGGCCTGCCCTAACTCAATCTCCACATCTTGTTTCTCCATCGACACAACCATGGGCATTGTGTTCAGGTTGTAACACCTAGTGGTTAACCAGGAAAAGCATCTAACTGCTTGGGAGCAAAACACACGAAAACCTTCCACGAGAGCAGACCCCAAAGTGGATCTTGTGGCTTTCTGTACCGGGAATGCAAAAATCCAGTGGAGGTGCTCAGAACAAAGAATTCATTCCCATTTCTCACCCTGTGGCAGGTTGCAATAGTGCTGTTTAGTATATGGTCATTTTACAAAGTTTTAGGAAATAGAGTGACTTTACCACCACCGTCGCCCAACCCACACACAAATTGAAGTAAACAAAATGTCCAGTTAGATGCATATATTTTATAAATCAGACAGTATAAAATAATAGGGCCATTTTGGAAGAGGGGCACTTTTGAAGAGTAAATATCTAATAAAAGTGTTATGACTCATCTACATGAAGAGGCTCTCAGCAATGCTCCAAGGTCATAGAAATTTGCAAAAAGTTCTTAATGTCTGACACTCTTTCCCTAATGCTAGTATGAACATTGAATTAGACTGTGCCCCTGAATGCCCTTCCCCCAATTGGAGATATTTGGTCTGGCTTCTAGGTTCATAGAATCTAACATCTGGAGTATGCTTATACTCCTAGTCTCAACTTTTCTAATTCCTTGACTAAATATGTTCCTCCAGATTCTGTATTCTATTTCCCAGAACCTGTGACTATGATGAGAAATCATTCCTATGATTATGGTGTGTTATATGGCACACTTGACCTTGAGATAGGGAGATTATCCAGGTAAACCACATCTAATCCATTAGAACTGCTTGAAAAGGCAGAGAGTTTTTTCCAACTGGTAGGTAGAGAAAAAATCAGAGAGTTTGTGTTCTCTTGTTGGTTTGAAGATGGAAGATCCACATTCTGTGAATACCAGCATCCTTGAGGAGTTAAGAGTGCCCCCATCTTACTCAATGCTCAAGCTGATGGCCAGCTAAGAGAAGGGAACCCAGTCTGATACCCACAAGGAACTGAATTCTGCCAATGGTTTTAATGAACTTGGAAACAAATATTTTTCCAAAGCCTCCAGATAAGAACCCATCTTGGGTGACACCTTAATTTTGACCTTGTGAAATCCTGAGGATAGAACCCAGTTGCACCCACCTGGATTTCTGACTTATCAAACTGTGAGCTAATAAATGAATGTTATTTTAAGCAGCTAAATTTATGGTAATATCTTATAGCAGCACAAGAATATACCCTATCTTACTGTCCCCCAAGCCTTAGTGGAAATAAATTGGAGCTAAAAAAAAAAAAAACCCAAGAATTTTTAGTCTGAGCAAAATGTTTTAATGTACTTGGGAACTTTTTTATTTCCTTTAGATGCTTGAGTTTGATCGAAGAGTTTAGGAATTAAAATAAGCAAGCTATGATAGTGCCTTATTAATGAAGGTCCATCATTGATATATCAAACTTTCAAAGGTCCATTCAATAACTTTTAAGATAGAATAATAGATGCTTTTATATGCTGACTAGAAAAGGAATCCCATCTCATAATCACAAAGGGGCATCTCTCTGTATCTGGAAGGGACCAGCAGGAATGAGAGAGAATCAGGCGGTTGGCCTTAGTGAGACTGAAGTATTAAAAAAGAAAACATCACAGGCATTTACTTATCAACATTAGAGATTATTAGCATGTTTAGAGGAATTGAGTTTTATAGTAATACACTTTCCTATATCATTTAATATTTGATTCACTTGGATTTATCTTTGTGGAAATAGTGAAGTATTTAGCATAAATTCTCACTTTACTATATGATAAAATGTGAATGTTTTATGGAAGCACACCCAGTAAAAAAGGCTTTATTGGATGGGTTCATTTAAGTTCAGCAATAGAGGGAAGGGATGTGTAATGATCGCATAAAGTCCTGGTAAGAGTATAAATTTAGATTATGTTCTAATCTGGGAATGGACTTTAGTATTTATGAATATGAATGATTAGCCTTGTTTATGGGTTTATATATATATTAAAAAAAACTTCTGTACAAGGCCCTGGAAAATGAAACTTGCCTGACTAATGGATGTTTAGAGAAGATGTTCTGACTAATGGAGTTTTCATTTAACTGTGATTTTTAAAATTTTGCTTGTGATAATTGAAAATCTTTCTCAAGTATACTATTCTACTTTCTTGCTTTAAGAAGTATACTGTGCTGAAAATGAACATATTTTGAGCTTTCACAGGTTCAAAGTTATTATTAACTCAAGGGTTAATGTCAACAACTTGAAGTCATTCATATGTTATTTATTTTTAATGTAAATTCATATGTATTAATCTGAATTTTTTCATGTATCACCAGAAATCTTCTCTTAAAGTAAAATGCAGAGTAATAAAGTTCTGTGAAAGTTTCTTTGATTTTGGTTCTAGGTAACTGAGGGGCATGTGTGGGTGTGTGCCTACATAATTACTATGTTTACAATCCATAAAACTGTAGAAAAATAGAAGCATAAGGAGAAAAACATAAAAATCATACATAATCTCACCTCACTGTTCATCTCTTGGGATATATTCTTTGAGTTTTTTTCCATTCATGCAATAATATTAATTAAATGTAATTTTGTTAAATATGTTATATTAACTATATTAAATACTAAACAATAGTTAATTATATCAAATTATAATTATATTAAATATGTTTATATTATAATAAATGGTAAATATAGAATGCTTATGCCACTACCTAAATTTAAAGAAATATGTCTAAAATGTGGGTGACATATAAGAGAGATGAAGAAACCAGTCTTTAAGAAAGAAAGGGGCTGATGGAAAGGGTAGAGTGTTAGAACTTCAAACATAAATATAGGCTACTTCTTTCTAATGGAAGAGAGAAGTGACATGGAGTAATGGGTAATTTAGGAGGTGTTTATATTAGTCTTGGAATGTCGTCAGAGAGGCAAATATACACACATACTCAGACACATGTATATCCCCCCCTGGACCTGGGTGGGTGGTAGTAAGGAAACACTGGGTTATTGAGAGTAAACCACAAAGAATTCCATCACTGATGAGTAATTGAGGGTGACTCTCTTTCCAACAATGCACAATCTGTTCGAGACCTTGACATTCAAAGAAACCAGTGTTACTGCTCATGGAGGGAAATTTTCTAGTGTACCCAGGGATGCCTTTTCTTTCCCTATTGGTTAAATCATACAATTTTAGAAATGGAAAGAATCTTAGAAATATTTTAATACTGCCTCATCTACTGAAGGATATTAAAATCCAGGGAGGTAAGGTGGCATGCTGAGAATCATTAAACATTTCTGACGATGGTCAAGGAGTCTTGTCCCTTAATTTCTAGTCTACCGGCTTTCCCAGCTATGTGATGAAATAAACATTTACTGGGGAACTTTCTATGTTCAGGAAGATGTTTAAATGTAGTTATAATAAAGAAAATTGATTGCATTGTCTCTGTCCTCAAGGCATTTGCAGGTAGGAATCAATTAGAAACCAAAACCACATATTATTAAGCTAATAATCGTGTGAAATAGACTGAGAGCAACAACAGATACTAGGAGAAAGAGGCTGGGGCCATTAAAAAATTATTTTTTTTGAAGAAATAATGTAGACTTTGGAAGTAAATGAAAATATTTTTCAGGGTTTGGAACAGAACTGCCTTTGGAAATAGTTATCACAGTAATTTTTAATTTTCAAAATTCTATGTTACTGTTTAAAATTTTGTTGATAATTTTGTTTTATTTCACTGTTATCAGAGAAGATAACCTGTACAATTTATACTGTAAAGTTTTTATTAGGAACTTCTTTTTCTGCATTAGACAGGTATTTCAAAACTTTATACTATATTATTCAAATCTTTATTATTTTTCCTTTTCTGTGATGTACTATACTTTTCTTAGTTTATTTTTCTGTGAGAACTATGGTTCTGTTAATGTTTTCTTATATTTCTGTTAATTTTTGCTTCATTTATTTTAATACCATGTTATAAGCACATAAATATTACTGACTTTTATATCTTTATGGTGGTTTTTACCTACTTCATTAATATCAAATGGTCACATTTCACTTAATGACATTTTTCCTTAAATTTCTCTTTACCTCAAATTAATTTGCTCACTTTCCCTTTATTTTCCCACTGATCTTTTGCTCAGTCTTTTTCCATCTTTTCAGCTTAGGTGTATTTTTTCAACGTTGTTCATAGCTTTTTAACATTTTTTGCTAACAGCTGTATTGGGATATAATTCATATACCCTATAATTCACCCATCTAAAGTATAAGATTTAATGGGTTTTGGTATATTTGCAGAGTTATGCAACCACCACCATAGTTTCAGAATAATTTTGTTATTGCAAAATAAAATCCTGTACCTTTTAGTCATCATCTTCCAATAACCTCATCCCTCACCCTAGGCAATTACTAATCTGCTTTCTGTCTCTAAAGATTTTGCCTATTCTAAACATTTCTTATAAATGGAATTCTTACAATATGTGACCATTTGTGCTGGCTTCCTTTCATTTAGCATGATGTTTCCAAGTGCATACATGGTGTAGCATTTATTAGTAGTACTTCAATCCTTTTTGTGGCTTAATAATATGTATGTATATAGCACACTTCTTTTTTTTTTAATTTTTATTTATTTGACAGAGAGAGACACAGTGAGAGAGGGACCACAGCAGGGGGAGTGGGAGAGGGAGAAGCAGACTCCCCGCTGAGCAGGGAGCCCGATGCGGGGCTCGATCCCAGGATCCTGGGATCATGACCTGAGCCGAAGGCAGACACCTAACGACTGAGCCACCCAGGCGCCCCTAGCACACTTCTTTTATTTATCCATCACTTGATGGATTTTTGGGTTATTTCTGCTTTTTAACTATTAAGAATACTCCTGTTTTGAACATTCATTTACAAGTTTTTGTGCAAACGTGTTTTCATTTCTCTTGCATATATGCCTTCAAGTGAGATTATTGGGTCAAATGGTAAATCTCTGTTCAATTTTTGAAGGAACTGTCAGACTATTTTCTAAGGTGGATGCACCATTTTATATTCCCACCAGCAGTGTATGAGGGTTTCAATTTCTCCACACCCTTGTCAACACTTGTCTTTATCTGTCTTTTTTATTATAGCCATCCTAATGGGTGTGAAGTTCCCATATTTTGGTTTTGATTTGCATTTTTCTGAAGATTATGATGCTGACCATCTTTTTATCTACTTGTTGGTTTATGCTTGCATATCATCTTTGGGAGAAATGTCTATTGGGTTTTGTTTTTAATTCATTATGAGAATCATTACTTTGTAAGAGAAGATCAAGCTATTTACATTCATTGACTAAACCAATATTTGTTTTTTGCCATTTTATGTTTTCTATTTTTTGTTATTTTACTATCTTAAATTTATTTATTTTAACTTTCCTGAATGATTTCATGGTTATGAACACTATTTTCAACCATTTTGATGGTTCTATTTAAAATTTGGTACATATTAAAAAATTGTGAAGTATTTTTGTTACACATCTCTGGTTATTTATATGAGATGAAAATTCAAAAATACCTCCTGAGTTCCACTCAGGTAAAATGAAGCCTTTACTAAACTTTTACTTCCACTTTCCATTCTGTTCCCAGATGTATAGCATACTGTCTGTCTGTCTGTTTATATTATTTTATAAAATATAAATTTTTTTCAAGAAATGCATGAATTGGCAAAAATGAACATTGGGATATCTGGAAAAAATTGTTGTTTTCACACATAAATAAGATAGCAATAAAAGTTTGGATTTATAACCCTTTGCTTCAAAGGTACATACTTATTGGTTTTATTGTGTATTGATATTTGGGACTGTAAAATAAACTTGGTGATAAAACATTGTGATTTTTTTTATTTTTAGATTTCTTTTTGCTTTCCATAGATTTAAGGATATTTTTATTATTCCTACACACAATATTTTCCAGAGTATGTTTACATAGAAATTTCTTTATTTTTGTCATTTGACCCTTTTGACATGACATAGTTTGTTCTCCTTTATTTTTATGGTTCCTAAAAGTATTTTTAATTATATCATTGATTTGCTTTTATGTCAAAATTGTCAAAATTGCTTTTTATTCCCTTAAGTATTAAGTTTTAAACTGGAGTTTTGTTCTCTTTCAATTCAATTCCATTCAGTTTTGCAAAATTATGTTTAACCAGTATCTACTGAGCATGATCATCTACTAAGCATCATCGTATACTGACCTGTGCTGAAGATAGCAGGGTAGTTGACAAAACAGTAGATCTGGGTGCATTCAATGGAAAGGGAAGTATGTGCTGCAACATGAAATGTAGCATGAAATGAGGAATCTTATTTTGACAATGAGGTAAGGAAAGGCCTTGCAGAGAAAGTAAAAAGTAAGGTGAAACATAAGGCTGGGTACAATGAAACAAGTCAGGGTCACCGTGATATTGGCCATAGTTGGGAACTGCTAAGGGACAAAGAGAGTCTAAGCTTCCTGAAAAAAAGCAAAATTAAACAAAATCCAAGGGTGCCACAAAGGGTCCCCAAACTCTAAGGTATCATCCGATTTTGTCAGGAAAACCCATATATTGTCCATCCATTGCCTATGGATGCTTCCACATGATGACGGCAGGGTTGAATAGTTGCAGGAAGACCTTACAGCCTGTGAAACCTAACGTTTTATTATCTGGCTCTATAAGGAAAAAGTTCGTTAACTCCCACCAGAGAGGGACAAAATCCAGTTTCAAAGCTGCCTGTCTGTTTATATGTTTACCAATCTTACCAGTCTGTGTTAGAACACACCGCTGAGCCAGTAGGCATATTTTGTGGGAAGATAAGTTCAAATTCTTACTCCCTTTGAGCTATGAGTGCAACGTGTGGGTAAAATGCCTATTCCCCCCCACCAAGATTATCCATGGATGTGTAGTTTATAGAAATCCTCAGATATTGTCAGTAACTAGTCTTCCAGCTTTTATTTTTGTTTTTGTTTTCTATATATTGGTATTTTAGAGAGACATTATGAGAGGTCACACAGGAAAAATCTACACAGATATAATTGTAAAACTGAATTGTGTGTGTCACTTGAGATCTTAATAATAGAGTAATCTATCTTTGTTGGGTTAGGAATTGATGACATGGTCTAACTTTTACCTTCTGGGTTATTCTAATCTAGTTATTGATACCATTGTTTCTTCAATTTACTAGTCTTAAAATACTCCAGTTAACCTTGACACTGTCCTTTCATTCTATTGATATTTCCCTTCCTTTCTGCTTGAAACAAAATAATATGAGCCCTTGGGCATTGACATGGTTGTGTTCCTTGTGCTCCTTTTCTCAAGTTGCCCCCCTGCAAATATCTATCGGTGCACTTTGCCAGGTGAAGATACAGAACATTAATTGCCACTGGCACTCCAGTCACTACCCTATTCAGAAAACTGTGATGGTACTCCATCACATGTAGTAGGGTTTGATGAATTATGGCCTGCATGCCAAATCTGACCCTCTGTCTATTTTTATATGTCCCGTGAGCCAAGAATCATTTTTACATGTTTAATGGCTACAAAACATTTTTTAAAAATACTATTTCCTCATGTGTGAAAATTATATGAAATTCAAATTCCAGTATCCATAGATAAAATTCTTTTAGGCGACAGACACCCTCATTCATCATTAGTATATCACCTGTTGCTGCATTCACCTACAATGGCAGAGTTGAATAGTTGCAAAAGAGATGATGTGACCCACAAAATCTAGAACATTTACTATCTGGTTCTTTATAGTAAAAGTTTGTCACCCTCTGGCCTAGAGGATTAGTTCCAACTTCTTGGCCTCCCATCACATATCTTGTATAATCTGACCTCTAGCAATTTTCTTACCCCAGCTCTTCCCATACAAATCTTCAACTAAGTTAATTTTCTTATCCTTTTGAAACTGTGAGCATTTCTGCTTTTACTTTCCTCATCTTATGGCTCCTCCCTGTAATTCCTGGTTCCTCTTTTCTACTTAAGAACTGCTTTTCCTTCGTGATCAATGAAAATTTAACCTTACTTTTAAAATCTTCCTTGATTTGTCCCACCTTTGATGCTTGATACGTAAGAGTTGCTTCTTTAGTCAGGATAGTTAATTCCCAAATCTCAGTGGTTAAACTCATTATTTCATAATTATGCTACAGTTTGATTGGGTGTTTGGTCGGCAGGCTCCACATGGTAATATCTCCTTCCATTTTGTGATACTGATGGCTTCTAAGCCTTCAGTAGAACACTCTGCTGTAACCCTTGCATTCAGCAACAGATAGAGTAAGAAAGTTTGGAAAGACTGTTTTATGGCTGACCTGGAAGTAACATACATGATTTCCACTTAAGTTGTTTTGATCAGTATCCAGTTACATGACATCAACTAACTGCAAAGGAACCTGGAAAACGTGGTCTTTCTTTGAACCCTGGAGGAAATGGAATTGGTGGACATCTGGCTGGGTTCTACCACATTGCCAAAAATATCTTAACTGTTCTGTGCCTCTTTGAGGAAAGGAATTATACTCCTATTTATATTTCCAGTCATGTAACACAGTATTTTATACATTACATTGTAGGTGTTAAGTAAATATATCATAGTGATACTTATGCCAACTCTCCATTTTAAGTGTGTAATGTTGTCTTTTTTAAAAAGATTTATTTAT
The DNA here is from genome assembly GCF_037043125.1 of Eumetopias jubatus. Lineage (NCBI taxonomy): Eukaryota > Metazoa > Chordata > Mammalia > Carnivora > Otariidae > Eumetopias > Eumetopias jubatus. The sequence continues at coordinate 22,225,061 of NW_028274821.1, read as the reverse complement.
TTATTTGAAAGATGGAGAGAGAGAAGCATGAGTGGGAGGGGCAGAAGAAGAGAGAGAGAGAATCCCAAGCAGACTCCCTGCTGAGCACGGAATCAGACATGGGGCTTGATCTCACAACCCTGAGATCATGACCTGAGCCAAAATCAAGAGTTGTATGCTTAACCAACTATGCCACCCAGGTGCTCCTAAAGTTGTCTTTTTTAAAGGTTATTGGCTCATTTGAGATGTCAGGCTGATTTCATCCACTGTTGTATATATTACACTGAAGCAATATCTTATTTTAGCAACTTGGGAAAAAAAAAAATCATGCTAGGTGATACCTACTAATAGAAATAACTTAGGAAGTTTCTTACTCCAGGGTTTCAATCTTCATTGTAGAGTCACATCATTATCAGAGTGGCTAGATTTGTACTTATTTAGACAAGTGTCTCATAGATCCCAATATGTGATTAAGATTGTATTAAAGAGGATTCTGAGGAGATGGTGGAGGAAGAAGCAGAAGAATGTGTCTCCCTACCTAGATAACAATTGTGCTGGCAGAATCTGTCTGATGTAACCGTTTTGGGAATCTGGAGTCTCCTGAAGGCTTGCAACTATTAAGGAAAGGCTTAGACAGTACAGTGTGGATTAATTTCTGTTAATTTCAGCTCTTAGCTCAGGAGAGACTGCTCATAACACATATCTCTGACCCATAGCAGGTAGCAATACTTGTGTCCCTGGATCCGTATGCATGCAGACTGTGGGAGCCAGGGTGGATAGTAAGGACCCTGTCCTGAAATACCAGGAATCTATGATCTGATTACTGTGTGCTGCTTCTCATCATGGAGATGAAACACTGAGACCTCCTTTAATTGTTGCAAGCAACTTCCCCACTGGCTGAAGGGAATTCTATGGGATTTAAAGGGACAAGCCCTTTAAATCCCATTTTTTTCTCTTTTTACCCATTTGGGAGCCAGACATTAAAGAATGAAACATCCTTAAGCAACAGCACGTTTGGCAAAAATTAGAAAGTGATCACATATGCCCACTGAAAGGTGAAGGCTCAGAAAGGACCCAAGAAGACCTAAGTGTACACCTCAGGCTGAACCATGGCACAGAGACAACAATAAAAAAAAAAAAAATCCAAACGACAAACAAAGTAAAACAAACAAACAGAAACTCAACAATGCTAAGGAAGAGGGAGATTATGATTTTCAGACTTACCATATTATTAAATACAAATGTCCAGTTTTTAACAACAACAGAAAAATTACAAGGCATACAAAGAAACAGAAAATATGGCCCGTTCGAGGTAAGAAATTAAATCAGCAGAAACTGTCCTTGAGAAAGACCTGATGGTAGATTTACTAGATAAAGATTTTTAAAAAGTTGTCTTAAAGATGCCCAAAGAACTAAAGAAGATGTAGAGATCAAGAAAATGATGTATGAACAAACGGAAATATCAACAAAGAGATATAAAGCATTAAAAAGAAATAGAGTTCTGGAGCTTAAATTTTAATAACTGAAATGAAACACTACAGAGATCAAATTTGGGCAGTCTAAAGAAAGACTCAGCAAACTTGAAGATAGGACAATTGAAATTATCTAGTCAAAGGAACAAAAATAAAGAAGGTGGAAGAAAAGTGAACAGAATGTAAAGGATCTGTGGGACAACATCAAACAGACCAACACACTCATCATGGGAGTCTAAGATGGAGAAGAGAGAAAACGCAGAGAGAATATTTGAAGAAATAATGGCTGAAAACTTCCCAAATTGGATGAAATACCTGAGAATAAACTTCCAAGAAGCTCAATGAACTCCACGTAAGGGACTGACAGTAAGACACATTATAATTAAATGTTCAAAAGCCAAAGACAACAGATTGTATTGAAATTAGCAAGAAGGAAGTGACTTGTCACATACAAGGGACCCTCAATAAGATGATCAACAGACTTTTCATCAGGAAATTGGAGGTTAGAAGGCAGTGATCCTATATATTCAAAGTGCTAAAAGAAAACTCACCCAAGAATCCTGCGTCCAGCAAAACAATCTTTCAAGTGAGGAAGAAATAAGACATTCCCAGATAAACAAAATCTGAGGGAGTTCATTACCACTAGACTTGTCCTTCACGAAATGCTCAAAACAATACTTCAGGGTGAAACAAAAGGACACTAGATAGCAATTTGAAGCAATATGAAGAAATAAAGATCTCAACAAAGGCAAATACATGGGCAATTATAAAAGCTCGTATTATTCTAAGAATAGACATAACTCCAATGTTGTTTTCTATATCATTTAAGAAACAAATACATTAAAATAACAAATTATTAAAGACTAGTATTATTGTATCTTTGGTTTGTAACTCCATATTTTATTTTCTTCATAAATCAAAAGACTAATGCAATTAAAAGAATTATTCCTTAATATCTTGGGGATACAATTTATAAAGGCTTGATTTTATGACATCAACAATTGAAAGGGATAGGGATGGAGCTATTAAAGGAACAGAGTTTTTATACGTTATTGAAGTTAAGCTGATATAAATTCAAATTAGAGTGTTATAACTTTACAGTGTTAAATGTAATCTCCATGGTAACTACAAAGAAAATAGCTACAGAATGTACACAAAAGGAAATAAGGAAGAAATTTAAACATTTCACTACAAAAAATCAACTAAACACAAAAGAAGAGAGTAATGTGGGAAATGAGGAACAAAAAAGTTATAAGTCATGTAGAAAACAAATAGCAAAATGACAGAAGTAAGTCCATTCTTAACAGTAAGTACTTTAAACGGAACTAAATTAAAGTTTTCAGTCAAAAGACAGATTGGCAGAATAGATAAAAAAAATATGATCCAACTATATGCTGTGTATAAGAGACTCACTTTAGATCCAGAGACACAAATTGAAAGGACAGAAAAAGATAGTCCATGCAAAGAGAAAGCAAAACAAAGCAGGGGCGGTTGTACTAATATTTGACAAAATAGACGTTAATACAAAAAATTTTACACAGGATAAAAAAGGACAGTATATACTAATAAAAGGTCCAGTACAGCAAGAAAATATAAGATTATAAACATTTACACACCTAATGATAGACCATCAAAATACATGAAGCAAAATTAACAGAATTGAAGGGAGGAATAGACAGTTTCATAATAATAGTTGGACTTTAATACCCCACTCTCAATAATGGCTTGAACAACCACACAGAAGATAAGTAAGGAAATGGAGAACTTAAACAGCATAAAAAAACCACCAGATCCAACAGATGTACACAGAACACCTGACCCAGCAATAATAACATACACATTCTTCTCAAGTGCACACAGGACGTTTTCCAGGATAAAGCATATGTTAGACTACAGGTTAGCTCTCAATAGATTTTAAAAGGTAGATGTGATACAAAGCATCTCCAACCACAACAGGCTGAAGATTAATAATAATAGGTTTAAAACTGGAAAATCCACAAATTTGTGGAAATTAAACTAGACACTTTAAACAACCAATGTATTAAATAAGAAATCACAAGGGAAACTGGAAAATACTTAGAGAGTAATGAAAATGAAAATGCATCATACCCAAAACTTTGGGAACATACCAAAAGCAGTGCTAAATGGGAAATTTATATTGTAAATGCATTAACAAATAAGAAGGCTCTCAAATCAACAATCTAATTTTGCCAATTAAGGAACCAGAAAAAGAAGAACAAACTAAACCCAAGGATAACAGGAGTAAGGATATAATAAAGATTAGAGCAAGGATAAGTGAAATTGAAAATAGAAAACACACACACACACACACACACACACACACACATATATGTATCAATTCAATGAAACCAAACTTGGTTATTTAAAAAGATCCACAAAATTGACAAACCTTTAGCTAGTTTGACTAAGGAAAAAAAAAACTGAGAACACTCAAATTACTAAAATTAGAATTGGAAGTGGGGACATTATACCAAGTCATTCTATAGTAATAAGAAAGATTATAAGAAAGTACTGTGAACAAATGTATGCCAACAAATTGGATAATCTAGATGAAATGGACAAATTCCCAAAGCCCACCAAAATAATTTTTGAAGAAATAGAAAATCTGAATGGATTTATAATAGTAAGTTGATTGAATCAGTGATCAAATATCATCCAACAAAGAAAAGCATTGGACCTGATGCTTTCACTAGTGAATTCTACCAAACATTTAAATAATTAACACCAGCCCTTCTCAAACTTTTCCAAAAATTGAAGAGGAGGAAATACTTCCTAACTCATTCTATGATGTCATCATTACCTTGATACCAAAGGCAGACAAAGACACTATAGGAAAACCATAGCCCAGTATTCCCTTATGAACAATGATGCAAAAATCCTCAAGAAAACCAGCAAAATGAATTCAGGAGCATGTTAAGAGGGTTATATACCGTGACCAAGTAGGATTATTCCTGAATGTAAGGATGATTCACCATATGAAGTACATATACCACAACAGAATGAAGGAATAAAAATTCACATGATCTTCTCAATTGATGCAGAAAAAAATTCAAAAAATGTGACACAATTCAACGTCATTTTATGATAAAACACTCAACAAATTAGGAATAGCAGGAAACCTGCCTCAAGAAAATAAAAGCCATATATGAAAAACCCACAGCAAACATAATATTCAATGGTGAAACACTGAAAGCTTTTCCTCTAAGATCAGGAACAAGACAAGAATGACCTTTTTTGCCATTCCTATTAACATAGTACTGGAAGTTCTGGCTGGAGTAGTTGGACAAGACAAAGAAATAAAAGGCATCCAAATTGGAAAGGAAGAAGTGAAATTATCTCTCTTTGTAGATAATAAGATCTTGTATGTAGAAAACTAAAAATTTCGCCAAAAAATTGTACTACTAATAAATGAATTCAGCAAAGTAGCAGGATACAGTCAACACACAAAAATCATTCACCAGTAATTAACAATCTGCAAAAGAAATTAATGAAAACAATCCCATTTATAATAACATGAAAAAAATACTTAGGAATAAACTTAACCAAGGAGGTGAAAAACTTGTACAGTGAAAACTATAAAACATTACTGAAAGAAATCAAAGAAGACATGAATAAATGGACATAAACACGTATCATGTTCATGGATTAAAAGACAATATTGTTAAAATGTCAATAATATCCTAAGCGATAGAAGGATTCAATGTAGTCACTATTAAAATCCCAATGATTCTTTTTTTTTTTTCAGAATTAGAAAAACCCATCCTAAAATTCATATGAAATCTCAAGTGAGCCAGAATAACTAAAATAATCTTGAAAAGGAACAAAGGTGGAAGACTCACACTACCTGATATCAAAACTTACTATAAAGCTGAGTAGTCAAAACAGTGTGGGGCTGGCATAAAAACAGACACATAGACCAGTGGGATAGAAGAGTGCTCAGAAATAAATCCTCGCATATATGGTCAAATGATTCTTCACAAGGGTGCCAAGACAGCCAGTGCTAGAAAACTGAATATCCACAGGTAAAAGAATGAAGCTGGATCCTTGCCTAACACTATATACAAAAATTAACTCATGATAAATTTAAAAAAAAAAACCCTAAAACCATAAAATTCTTGAAAGAAAATAGAGGGTAGTGCCTCACAACATTGGATTTGGCAATGATTTCCTGCATGTTACACCAAAAACACATGCAAAAAAAAGAAAAAAAGTGGACAAAGTGGACTTAAGGAAAATTTTTAAAATTTATAAATCAAAAGACAGTATCAAGAGAGTAAAAAGGCAACCACAGACTGGTAGAAAATATTTGCAAATCACATATCTGATAAGAAGGAGGTTTTACAGAGCGCCTGGGTGGCTCAGTCAGTTAAGCCTCTGCCTTTGGCTCAGGTCATGATCCCAGGGTCATGGTATGGAGCCCCACGCCTGGCTGTCTGCTCAGTGGGGAGCCTACTTCTCCCTCTCCTTCTGCCTGCCACTCCCCCTGCTTGTGCTCTCTTTCTCTATGTCAAACAAATAAATAAAATCTTTTTTAAAAAGGAGGTTACACTTGCCAAATCTTTCCTTTTTCATTCCACTAATGTTTAAATATTAATAACTAATATTAATATATATCTAATATCTAATATGTAAACAACAAAAAAGCAATCTGATTAAAAAATGGGCAAATACTTAGACATTTCTACAAAGAAGATATACAAATAGCCAATAAACACATGAGAAGAATGCAATGTGGCTAATCATTAGGGAAATGCAAGTCAAAACTACAGGGAGCTACCAACTTAGTCTCATGGAGATGGTCACTATCAAAGATTGGAAAATAACAGATGTTGGTGAGGATGTAGAGAAATTGAAACCTTGTGCACTGTTGGTGGGAATATAATGCATAGCTGCAGAATATAGTGTACAGTCCTTCAAAAAATTTAAAAATAGAATTACTGTATGATCCAGCAGTTCTACTTCTGAGAATATGCCCCAAAAACCAAAAGACTTGAAAGCAGTGTCTTGAAGAGATATTTGTACAACCATATTTGTAGCAACATTATTCACAATAACTAAAACATGAAAACAACCCGTGTCCATTAACAGAATGAATAGGTAAGCAAAATATGGTATATACATGCAATGGAATATTACTTGGCCTTAAAAGGAAGGGAATTCTGACATATGTTACAACTTGGATGAACCTTGAGAATATTAATTGAAGTGAAATATTGAGAATATTAATTGAAATGAAATAAGCCAATCATAAAAAAGACAAGTTCTGTATGATTCCACTTGTACAAAGTACTTTGAGTAGTCAAAAATCATAAAGATAAAAAGTAGAATGGGCCAGGTGTTGGGGGTAAGGAGAAATGAGGAGTTACTGTTTGATGGGTATAGAGTTTCACTTTTACAAGATGAAAAGAGTTATGGAAATGGATGGTGGCAATGGTTGTACAACATTGTAAAGTGTATTTAATACCATTGAATTGCACACTTAAAAATGGTTAGGGTGGTAAATTTTATATCATGTGTATTTTACCACAATAAAATTTGGGGGTGGAGAAGAGTCTTCAGAAGACATCCATTCATCCTGTGTTTGGGGAACATGACAAAGCAATGGAAGAGGGAGTTACACCTGCTAGCTGTTTCCTTTTTTATTCCAATGATGTTTAAATATCACTTGATTTTTGAGAGCCTGGGTGGCTCAGTTGGTTAGCATCTGCCTTTGGCTCAGGTCATGGTCCCATGGTCCTGGGATTGAGTCCTGTGATCAGGTCCCGTGTCAGGCTCCCTGCTCAGCGGGGAGTCTGCTTCTCCCTCTGACCCCACACCCTGTTCCTGCTTGTGCAGTCTCTCTTTCTCTCTCACAAAATTAAATAAATAAAATCTTTAAAAATAAATAAATAAATAAATAATAACTGTCACTGGATTTTAGAATTTCTTTAAAAATACAATTGCCTAAAAGTTATAAAGATATAGAAGTGAACTAACAGTAACCAAATGGTTTAATAATTGGATGATGTATTGGTAGGATGGAATATTATTTTTTAATGTGAAAATATTATTTTTTAAGTGTGAAAATTAAATGTATTATGTGATCCAAGAGGAAATAGAATTATTAAGAGTGTAGTGATTATAATGATGTAAAAAAATATGCAACATGAAAAAATGAAATTGTAGTTAGGCAGATTATGTCTCTGATAACAGTTTTTCATTTATTCTAGCTGTATATTCTCTTACATTTAAAATAAGGGGAAAAAAATTTCTTGGCCTTTTAGCTAAGATCAAGGGTAGTATCTGTTCTTACCAGTTTAAAATAAGGAAAAACTAATACCTCTAAAAAGCGAAACTGGCTACAGTCTTGGGAGGTCTCCACCTACCAAATTTTGTGACTCAAATGGTTGAAGGTTCGACCTTACAATTGACCACACCCCTACATACTCCCTTACATACATTATTTCCTTTAATCTGCCTCATTGCTCCTTCCATCAGACCTTTGCTTTTGCATAAAGTCAATTACTATGTTCTTCATCACCATTCCTGTCCCAGCTCATCTTAGAGACTTTATTTAGTCTCTTGTGTCAAATTGCCCAACTTTACTCAGTTCATTACCCACCCACTGTGTATTGCAATAAAGATGGCAGAAGCCATTTAAAAAGATTATATTAGAAAGTCTTTAAGCTACACAAAAAAATCCAATGATAAGAACAAGTTCTAAATTTGCTTTGGATGTAAGCTTTTCACAGCAATGACAAAATTGGGCAAGTCTGAACAATCATAACCAATGCCTCTCTTACTCAGATGAACACTGTGTGGCATTTTCTTTGCACATAGGAGCAATTGCTTTCTCCTTACACTCAAGATTGACTCATCATTATTGTTTAGTTTCTAATGAACACTGATAAAGTATTCAGGGTGCCTGAAATTTTTAGCTTTTTCTTAAAGGAGTTTTGAAATGATGCTCTTGAGTGCATGACTAAAGGTATACTGTAATAAAAGTACATAAAAATGGTCAACAAAATGAAAGTATCAATAAGGATAGTCTCTATGATGACTTCTAAAGGCTGCTTGCTGCTGACCTGGCTTTTATTTCTTCTTTAAATATTAATTGTTGATTTGCTGGTTTGGAAAGCTTAGCTTTGAGTATGGAGAGGTCTATAGCTATGAATTTCTGATTTTTTTTTTTTTATTTGAAAGCGAAAACTGGATTCCACTGCTCCCAAGAGGGTGTTTCGTTTGTGTGCTAATCCCGCCTGAGCGTATCATGTTGTTTCTACACTTGCTGAGTCTCCGTGTCTTGTTTTGGTGCATTGTTGTGCTAGGGAAGTTGGTGAGGAAATTTGCCCATGAAAAATAGCAGGGCGATAAAAAGGAAAAAAATAAAGAACAAAGACAGCACTTTCCATTCTGAATGTATTTCTTTTTAATCCTGTCTCGACTCCTCACACATCCCAAAGAGGTAGTTTGATATAATGGAAATGATAAACTTTGGTGTGTAACCATTTTTGGCCCTGCAATTTAAAAGTGGCATGATTTTCAGGAAGATCCTCCATCTGTAAAATTAAGGATAGTGTCTATTTCGCGAGGATTTTGTGAGAATTAAGTTCAATACTGTGTACAAAACAAGTATCAGCCATTAAAGCATGTATCTGGTGTGTTCATAAAACCTCTGGTTTCACCTTAATTTTCCTACCCTGATATATCTGTGACTCCTAGTCTGTATATTTGTTTGTTTGTTATGTTGCTCAAGGACATGCTCCTTTGAAAGCTGCCTTAAATATTGTTGGAAGAGTGAGAGTGTGCTAGTTATTAATTTATTGCTCCTCAGCACCAAACCCATACTTCTTTGTCCTACATTGCGCTACTGGAGCTGGACTCAACAAACAAAATTCTTCAAACAAAAGTCTTTGCCTGTGGCTCGATGTTAAGTTCTGCCAATGGCCAAGCCCAGAGGGAGGTTCCCTGCAGTTGCTGCTTATGTTCACCTTACAGTTCTCCTCTATCCCGTCACTTGTTCGCCACATTTTATCGTGATGAACCAGCATAGTTAACAGGTCTTTCTTCCCCATGCAAGTTACTGGTACGGCCTCTGTGTCCTGACCAGGCCCTGATGGATACACAGAGAGTTGAGTGTGATTGGCAGTTTTGATTAAGTTCAAAATGATTTTATTTAATAAATTTGAGCCAGTTATTTCACCAAGAGTATAAAAACGAGTAAGACAAAGTCCCTCCTCTCAAGAAACTTATAGCATAGTCAATTTCTAGAATCACATAGTGGAAAGAATGTTTAAGATCAGTTTTCTAGTTTTCCAGCTTGCTTATAAAACATCTATTGTAGGGCGCCTGGGTGGCTCAGTCGGTTAAGCGACTGCCTTCGTCTCAGGTCATGATCCTGGAGTCCCGGGATCGAGTCCCACATCTGGCTCCCCACTCCGTGGGGAGTCTGCTTCTCCCTCCAACCCTCCCACCTCTCATGTGCTTTCTCTCTCTCTCATTCTCACTCTCTCAAATAAATAAATAAAAATCTTTAAAAAAAATTTAAAAAACATCTATAGGTCACCTTTTGGTCTGGCCCCCAACACTTCCTCAAGAGACAACCGTGCTTTTGCCTTCACAGATTATTATCCTGTTCTTCCTCATTTGAAATAAGACTTACTGCCTTGTAATTTCATTTATCGAACAAAACTCCACCTTCTGGTACAATTGGTTAATCCAGTAAGTATTTATCAGGCACTTTCCATGCACCAAACACCATTGTAGATCCTACGGTTGCACCTATGAATAAAAATGAGGATTCTCTGCCCTCATTGATCATAGGTTCTAGTGCAGAGACAAAGAAGAAACAAGCCAACAAAGAAATACAGAAGATAATACTGAGAGGGAAGGCCATAAACCTGGTGGTGCATAGCAAGTGCCTGAGGGAGGTGGACTACTCCTTTAGAGAAAGTGGTCATCAAAGTCCTCTCTAAAAAATGTTATCAGGAATGGTTTGGCATGTCAGTGATCCAGTGGAAGCCTGTGTGCCTGGACCAAGGTAGGCATGAAGGCAGGCAAGACAAGATGAGGGTGCAGCAGTTGTAGGGATAGCATACAATGGGAAACCAATGCAGGTTTTCAGTAGGGAGTCCTGTCATTTGCCTTGGGGAAAAAAGTCTCTCTTTTCCCCACGACTATTTTGTGTCTAGTTATCTACCCAGTACCATGTCCCCTTCTCTTCCCTCTTCTCCCAACCCCATGTTATCCATCTCCATATCAGAAATTCTCAGCTTCTTAATCGGTGTTAGCCCTTTTATATGCTGTGGTTCTCAGGCCCCTCTTTTGTTGACCATCCCTCAGGATTTATTCTGTTTATTTGTTCAGATCCCAGAATTAAACTCTTTATATTTTGCATTCTAAATGTGATCTAACCAATGCAAATAAAGAGACGCTGTCCACTGGTTTGGGTACTACATGAGGGCTAGATAATTTTTAATTTTTTTTTTTTTAAGAAGCAAACTCTATTCTGCTCTTGACTTTTGCCGAACCAGCGCTTACTTAATCTGGAATATAGTAAAACCAGATTGTTTTCATTTTTTCTTTAAGTCTTATGGAATTGAGTTCTAGAATTAGAGTAGAGAAGTTTGCATCTTTTTCAGTTTTAAAGGTTGTCTTGTTGGTATTATCAAGTGTTTTTATCCAAATTATTTCTTTGCCAGAGTCTAGGTATACATGAATTGCCTTTCAGAAATTGCCACAATTAAAAATCAGTTGTGAAGGATTATGAAATCTCCAAGTAAACTTTAGAAATTAGCGTTAGAATTCTGTCACTGTCACAGTGACACATGTAATTTCAGTTTCCTAGAATTCCTCAAAAATTTTTCATGTTTTTCCATATCAGATACTCTGGAAGGAAGGAGGGACGGAGGAGGAGAGGGAAAGAATCCCCTTGATTCTGTAGTAAAATGTATAACTAATCCTTTTGTTAACTAGGGTTTATGGCAACATGCATAGGGCCTGGAGCTGAGGAACAGGTTTGAAATCAATAGAGAAGCCTGTGAGAAATATTTCCTATCTATGCTGAGAAAAAGTTATATTTGCATTTGAAGACATCTAAAAAATAGGATAAATAAGTGTAGTTGAAAAACATCTCTCAAAAATCATAATACACATGAGGCATGGCTTCTTAAAAACTTAGGATTAAAGCTTACCCATGATAGCAAAACTGTGACAAAATCTAAGATGTTGCACTGATCGTGACTACGGGGGACCCAGATTTTCTGCAGGTCTTTGGAATGCAGTGATATTACCAGAGACTAGGAATACATTTGTACTCAATTACAACATATAGAATACCGCGTTGGGCTCTATTTGATTTTCTTTTCTCTTATATTTGGTTATAATTGAATCAAAGAACATTTTGGTTACTTTAGAGAACTCCTGGTTCCTATCTGAAAGAATAGTTCTCTGTTTTTGCCAAAGTACCCAGACAAGAAAACAGCTGTTCCTGAAGTGTCATTGTCTTCAGAAAGGTGAAGATGTGACGAATACTTTCAAAATGTGAAAATGAGAATAAGGAGGTCAGTGGGGTTTAAGTGGGAAGAGTGCTATAGGTCTGGCTGGGTGTCTACCCCAGAGACATTCTCCCCTTAATACTTAACTGCCAAGACCACAAGTTTGCGTGGGGCAGCAGTGTGCCCATATCAGAAAAAGCAAAGCTTCTCAGAGGCCTGGCAACTATGGGGAGTCGTATGACCCAGCCTTAGTCAGTGAGATGTAAATAGTAAGTCATTTGGATTGGGATTCTGGAAATGCTATTGCTGTCCTATTTTCAAATTTTTAAAAAGACAGTTTGAGCTCATATGTATTCTTTTTTGTGCCTTTGCCTTTTGTTTCCTAGAATGTGATTTTGAGAGTGAAGCACCTTCTTGTAACCATGAGTCAACAAATAGGAAGAGGAAAGGCACGTAGTAAGGATGGTGGACACACAGGGAGGTTGTGTGGGTCTCCTGGGCATAATCCAACTGCCAGACAGCCTGGGGCTGCTATCTGTGGACTCAGTGTCCTGTGAATAAAATTAAACCATATTATAACAGAGTTTTCTTTACATGTAGATGAATGCAGTCCTAACTGGTTGAGCAATTTAACTACAAAGATGAATAAATTTGACTTGATTCTTTACAGGAAATCTCTTTTGTGAAGTCAGCAGTGTTGGATTAAACTGAGCCATGGTAATGTCTGTGATGGCTTATTTGATCATTTGAGCAAAACTTTCAAATAAACGTCTTCAAGGAAAATGTACCCTATTTCTGTTCCTATGGATTACTCACAGCAGGCCAAAAATAGTGGCCAAATTTAACTCTCTTCTTACCGAATATCATAGTTCATATTGAGTGAAAAATAGGAGCTCAAATAGACCTCTACTGGGTCTCTTCTTTTAACTTGTCACACACACATAAGTGTACACACAGACACACACACACACACACGAGTGCAGAGAGATTGAGAAATACATCAGGCATTTCCTATACACAAATACCTGAAAGAAAATGTTGTCTCTTCTCTCTTCCATGTCTCTCAAATGCAAGTAGGATTATGAGCTTTTGGCTGTTTGCTTACCTTTTAGTGCAAATTACCTTTAAGATGAGGGCCCTTAATCATAATGGATTTAGCCTGAGCCGCTATACGATGCTGACAACCCATGTCTTATTAATGAGTATTTCAGGCATCCATTTCAGTATATCTTGTCTTATATGACAGGAAAACATTCCAATAAATCTTTTCTCTTCGTTCATCATAGGTTTGACAACAGGAGTGTGAGCAAAGACAAAAGAGACACGAAGCTTAAGGAGGTGTTGCTGTTATGCCACAACGTACATCCCATCTTGAAATCCCAGGTAACTGTCGTACCATTGCTAAACAGCAAGACTGATTTTTACAGGATCGCCAATGTGATCAATATCAGTTAATTCTACTTTACCCAGCATGAGTAGAACTGATCCAAATCCATGTTGTGTAAGGTCTGACTACAAAGGCAAATGGTTTAGACACTGTTGTGAAGAATCTTCCATCATCAATGATAGAATATTAAGTTGCTGTAAGCCTTTGAAATTCCATAGAAAATTTAAAAAGAGTTCCAATCTATTAATTTTAGTGACATTACTAGCAATATTTGTTGCTTCTTAGCCAGATGACTTCCTAAAATACCCATGGGTATTTCTTTCTAGTACAATAGTGGTGTACTGATTGCTGAAGATTGGCTTTGCTAAGCCAGGATCTTGACTACAACAGTGGTGTACTGATTGCTGAAGATTGGTTTTGCTAAGCCAGGATCTTGAGGGATCTACTTGTCTCCTTTTCCCTGTCACCTCTTCCCACCCATCCTTTTAATATTTCTCTCTCTCTCTGTTCCCCTCCTCACAGTTTTTTCAATGTCATTCCATCCTCATCACTCTTACCTTATTTCAAACCACCACCATCATTCTCTAACTTAACCTTAATTAACAGCTTTCTAATTGGTCTCCTTGCCTTTATTCTAAATGGTTCTCCAATTTTTTTTTACACTCAACACATGCAAACCTTGTTTTTTAAGTAATCTACTCTGTTTTAAAACAGAACAGTTTTAAATTTACAGAACAAATGAGGATGTGTAGAATTCTCACATATTCCCCCCCATCTGCACCTCCCCCACAGTTTCCATAAGTATGAACATCTGGCATTAATTAGTGTGGGACAATTGTTACAATTAAGGAAACAATATTGAAACATTATTATTAACTGAAGTCATTAGTTACATTAAGATTCACTCTTCCTGTTATAGAATTCTGGAGGTTTTCACAAATGCACAATGTGATGTGATCACTATTATATTATCACACAGAATGGTTTTACTGCCCTAGAAGTTTCCAGTACAGCACCTGTTCATCCCCCAGCCCCATGCTGAGCCCCTAGCCACTATCCATCTCTTTATTTTTTCTATATTTTTCTTTTTCTAGAATATCATATATTTAGACTCAGAGAGTATGTTGTCTTTTCAGACTGTCTTCCTTCATTTAGCAATATGCATTCAAGGGGACTCCATGTCTTTTAGTGGCTTGATAGCTCATTTCTTTTTATCACTGAATAATATTTCCTTGTCTGGATGTTTAACAGTTTGTTTATCCATTTGCCTACTGAAGGATATCTTGGTTGCTTCCAGTTTTTGTTTAATTTAAACATTTTAAAATTTGTCTTAAGATTTCCTCTGTGACACGTATGTTGTTCAGAACATTGTTGTGTAATATTCAACTATTTGGGGATTTTCCTCCTTCTTTCTGTTACTGATTTCTAGTCTAATTCCATTGTGGGCTGAGACCATGCTTCGTATGATTCCTATTCTTTTAAATTTGTTAAGGTGTATTTCATAGCCCGGAATGTGGTCTCTCTCGGTGAATGTTCCATGTGAACTTGAGAAGAATGTGTGTTCTACTGTTGCTGGGTGAAGTGTTCTATAAATATTGAATAGATCAATTTGACTGATGGTCCTGTTCAGATCAACTCTGTCCTTACTCATTTTCTAACTGCTACATCTATCAATTAGTGATAGAAGGGTGTTGAAGTCTCCACTTATCATGGTCAATTCATCTATTTCTCTTTGAGGTACTATTAGTTTTCACCACGTGTTTTTTGACACTGTGTTGTTAAAAGCATATACATTACCAAGTGTTAGGTGTTAAAGGATTGACCCCTTTATCATTATATAATGCCCCTTTCTGTGATTTTCCTCTCTCTGAAGTCTGCTCTGTCTGAGATTAATATAGCTACCTTAGCTTTCTTTTAATTAGTGTTTGTATGGAATATTTTTCTCTATCCCTTTTACTTTTATTCTCTCTGTGTCTTCATGTTTAAAATGGGTTTCTTCTAGGCAACATGTACTTAAGTTTTTTAAAATCCACTCTGTCTCTTATCTTTTATTTGGTGTATTCAGACCACAAAGACACAAAGTGATTATTGATATAGTTGCATTAATATCAACCATATTTGATACTGTTTTCTGTTCATTGCACTTTTTTTCTTTTTTTGTTCCCTCTTTTGCTGCTTTCTCTGATTTCAGTTGAACATTTTATATGATCCTATTTTATATTTCACTTTAATTTTTTTTTTTTTTGGTGCCTGTACTAGAATTTTCAATATACATTTACAACTAAGTCCACTTGCAAATAACACTGTTACATGTCATGGGTAGTGCAGTTACCTTGCAATGGAGTATTCCCATTCTCCTCTCCTGATCCTTATAACGTTCATTTCACTTATCTGAGTGTTCTAACCTCCTAATATATTGTTGATTTTGCTTTGAACAGTTGTCTACTGTATTAATAATAAGAACAGATTTACAGGTTTATTTCTTCCCTTCCACTTTTCCTTTCTTTATGTGGATCCAAGTTTCAGATCTGTATCATTTTCCTTCTTTCTGAGGATTGTAACACCTTCTTGTACGGCAGGTCTGCTGGTGATGAATTCTCTCAGCCTTTGGGCAAGTATTTCTCCTTCAGTTTTGAAGGATAATGTTACTGGATACAGATTTCCAGTTTCTTTCCACATTGTGAATATCTTACTCTGTTCTCTTCTCGCTCCCGTGGTTCCTGACAAGAAGTTCAGTGTAATTTTTTTCTTTGTTCCTTCATAGGTAAAAGTTTTCCCAAGTGTTTTCCCACTCCTCTTGCTTCTTTCAACATACACTCTTTGCCTTTGGTGTTCTACAGTCTGGATATACTATCTCTAGGTGTAGATCTTTATTTATCCTACTTGATGTCTTCTGAGCTTCCTGGACCTGTGGCTTGGCGTGCGTCATTCATTTTGGAAAATTCTCAGCCATCATTACTTCACGTATTTCTTTTGCTCCTTTCTCTCTTCTCCTTGTCCTGTTCACCTTACACATATGTTGTACCTTTTATAATTGTCCCACAGTCCTTGGATATTCCATTCCTTTTTTAAAAAATTCTTTTTTTCATTTTGTATTTCTGTTTGGAAACTTATTGTTATAGCTCAATATCACTGATTCTTTCCTTGGCTGTGTCCAGTATTTTGAAACAAACATTCTTCCTTTCTGTTATAGTGTTCTTAATTTCTCGGATTTTCTTTTGATTCTTTTTTAGAGTTTCACATTTTCTACTTATATTAGTCCTCTGTTCTTTTATGTTGTCTACTCTTTCCATTTGAGTCCTTTACATATTTATCATAGTTTTTAAAAATTCCTTGTCTAATTATTTCAAAATCCGTGTTATATCTGAGACTGGTTCTGATGCTTTGTCTCCTTTGTCTCTACAGACTATTTTTTTTTTTTGCCTTTTAACACAGTTTGTAATTTTTTTTTTGAAAGCTGGACATGATGTATCACTTAATAGGAACCAAGGCAAAGAGGCCTTTAGTGTGAAGCTCTATGTTAATCGGGATAAGAGCTAGCTCTGTTTAATATTTCTGCAGACAAATGTGACAGAGGATTCAGTTCTCTCTAGTTTCCTTGTTTGTTTCCTCCCCTGTTGCATTTCTGTTTCTCCAAGAACTTGAGTGGGGCCAGTGTTTTACAGGTCTCTTGATTATAACCTATTGTCATTATTTATTATTTCTCAGTTTTTAGTGGGCCTAAGTCCCTGGGCTCTGACTTTCAGAAGCATTTCTTAGTCTTTTTTTTTTTTTCTCTCTCTTTCTCTAGATAGGAAGGATAGTGAGCTGCAGTTGGTAATTGTGCTTCTTCCAGGTCAGATAAAGCTATAGTATAGTAGTTTTCCCTGGAGGACAGATTTGTTATGGAAAACCTCTGAATATGTTTCAAAATGGTAACTTTTGCCCCACTATCCCTGCCTGGAATAGGAGGGGGTTTGCTCAGATCTTCATGTTGAACACATGCTGCAGTTCCTGGAGATAAAACCCACAAAAGCATGGAAGTCTCTGCAAAGACTGAGCCCCCAGAATTTTTTTTTAATTTTAAAAGCATTTAATCAAGTAGGAAACATATTTGCAATATGCATAACAGGAATTAATGCATAACACTAATAAAATGACAGTTGTTTGGGGTTTTTTAAAAAGATTTCTTTATTTGAGAGAGAACACATGTGCATGAGTGTGTGGGGTGGGGAGGATCGGAGGCAGAGAGAGAATCTCAAGAAGACTCCCCACTGAGTGCAGAGCCTGATGGGGGCCTCAGTCTCAGGGCCCTGAGATCATGATCTGAGCCAAAACCAAAAATTGGATGCTCAACCAAGTGAGCCACCCAGGAGGCCCAAAATGATAGTTTTAATGAAAATTATAACAAGAGATATGAATAAGAAATTCACCAAAAAGATGTATCTCTAAATATATTTCAGAAGTTAAGTCTTGCCAACTCTTTTTTTTTTTTTTATTCTGGTAAGAACACTTAACATGAGATCTATTCTTCTGATGGATTTTTAATTGTGCAAACTGTACTGTTAACTATAGGCACATATTGTACAGCAAATCTCTAGAATCTATTCATTTTGCATAACTGCAACTTTATACCCACTGATTAGCAACTCCTCATTTTCCCCTCCCCCAGAGGCAGTAACTGATAGGTACACTTAAATGGTAATTGTGATGAGTTGCTGCAGGTTGAGTATGGACTAGTTTGGGATTAAAAATTCAAGGAGATACTGCTGGAAGTTCTAACTCTCAACCTAGTCTATACTCAGCCTTCAGCAATTTATCAAAAATCACCATTGAAGTGCTCCTACCAGTTACTATCTGCAGGGGCTTCTGCTCCTGGTTTGTTGATCTTTTGGCTGTGATTCTCTGTATTCTCCTGTCTCTCCAGATTTTGGGGTAGTGGTTTGCCCTGTGACATCAATTCTCTGATGGATCTGAGAAAATGACTTTTCTGTTGTTGTGGGATGGGAGTGATGACTTCCAAGGTCTTTAGATGGAGCTGAAAGTTCTAATTCTTTTTAGTCAAATAGTTTTTTAAAGATTTTATTTATTTATTTGAGAGAGAGAGAGAGAGCATGAGCGGGGAGGGGAAGGGCAGAGGGAGAGGGAGAAGCAGACTCCCTGCTGAGCAAGGAGCCCAACGCAGGGCCAGAGATCATGACCAGAGCCAAAGGCAGATGCTTAACCAACTGAGCCACCAGGTGCCCCAATAATGTCTTTGATAGTTCCATTTACAACACTGTCAAGAAAAAGAAAATATTTAGTAGTAAATTTAGCAAAAGGAGTATAAAATGTATACTCTGAAAACTGTGTTTGAAAATTAAATGGAAAAGCATCACATATTCATGGATTGGACTTAATATTATTAAGTTGGTAACCCTCCCCAAACTGATTTATAGATTCTACACAAGCTCTATCAGAATCCCAGCTGGCTTATTATTGAAATTGACAAGCTGATTCTAAAACTCATCAAATATTCCAAAGGATCTAGAATAGCCCAAATAGTCTTGAAAGAGAAAAAGAAGAAGAAGAAGAAGAAGAAGAAGAAGAAGAAGAAGAAGAAGAAGAACAAAATTGGAGGACTCATACTCCATGATTTCAAAACTTAATGTAATGAAACAGTAGTCAATGCATTGTGGCACTGGGGTTAAGATACACATATAGATCAGTGAAATAGAATTAAGAGTCTAAAGAAAACCCGATGTGTCTGTGGTCAGCAGATTATTGGCAAAGGTGTCGAGACCATTAAATAGGGAAAATAACCTTTTCAACAGTGGTGTTGGGATAACTGGATAGTCACATGTAAAAGAATGAAATTAGACACTTACTTCATACCATATACAAAAATTAACTCAAAATGGGTCAAACATCTAAATGTAAGAGATGAAATTATAGAACTCTTTGAAGAAATCATCATGATCTTGGATTTGTCAATGAATTCTTAGATATGACACCAAAATCAAAAGCAGCAGCAACAACAACGAAAGGGAGATAAGATGGACTTCATCAAAAGTCCTAATCTTTTTAAGAAGAAAATCTGATGAAACCATTTTCTAGCTTAATATTTTTCAGTAGATCCCTATTGCCTTGAGATTAGAACTCAGACTCCTAGGCTTATCATATATGCTTTTTCATTTAAAAATGCCACCTAAAGAGGGGCACCTGGGTGCCTCAGTCAGTTAAACATCTGACTTGGTTTTGGCTCAGGTCATGATCTCATGGGTCATGGGATCAAGCCTCACATCAGGCCCTGCACTTAGCCCGGAGTCTGCTTGAGATTCTCTTTCTCCCTCTCCGTCTGTCCCTCTGCCCCTACCCCGGCTCATTCTCTCTCTCTCTCTCTCTCTCTCTCTCTCTAAAATAAATAAATAAATCTTTAAAAAATGCCATCTAAAGAATTTAATATATTTTAGTGTAAAACAATGTCTATCTACATATATGTTTGTATTTGATATCTGTTTATCTAGCGTGCGTGGGTAGTTGTGTGAGCATGTTTTAAATTGTCATTTACTTATATACATTTTTATGAAAATCTTTTTTTACTTACAAAGTTTACTTACATATTAAATCACAAAAATCCCTGTCATCTCTAAGTTATGTAAATAAACATAAAATCATTTTTATTCCTCAAAAGCTTACATTATCCTGCTTGCTCCATTGATTGGACATTAGTTTTTCAGACTGAATGTTTTGAGAGCTGTATTTCATATTTTATATGAAATACACTTTTATAAAGTGCCTGACTCAGGAAATATTTAGTATTTGCCGTAGGGAGCTCAAACACAGAGAATAGCTGTGAGCATACTTCTGGGATTATCACTGAAGCAAGCACTCTGAATCTATAAATCTGCATCCCTCTCAGCTAACCCCTAGTAGATCAAAGCAATAACAGCACGAGAGAGAGAGGCAAGGAGAAGATCATCTGTGGTTTGATAGTAGTTTAACCATATTATTATGCACTTATAAAATGCTTATTTTTTTCATATTTTTAAAGATTACTATATGCCCTACAGTGTAATTATCACTTTGTATTAAAAATATATATACATATATATATACATATATATGCATACACACACACACACATTTCCCTCTCTCTTAGGGCTTATAGTCTAGTGAAAAAAGAGAAAGGCGAGAAAATGAGTGACTGTAATAGAGTTTGTTAAGTACCATAGTAAAATAAGAAGTAAATGCTTTGAGAATATGTGGGGGAATATCTACTTGGGTTATAAAGAGAGTGAAGAAATGTGTGCTGATGGAACACACATCTGAGGTAACACCTGCATCGGGTAAGAGATGATAGAGAAGAGGAATGGTTGGGTTGGAGGATGCTATGAGAAACTGCCCAGATTTTCCTTTTGGGACTTACGCTCCTACTGCTGACTGATAGCCTTCAGCTGTCAGGCCTTTCTGGACTTTCCCCTTGGAAATCTGTGCTTGCCTAAGGTCGTGTCCTATTTGCAAGGGCAAACTGCCTCCATTGGCCTCTGCAAGAGGATAAAAGCCTAGTCTACTCTCAGAGTAGGTGGCAACTCTGAAGAGTGTGCCTAGCAGCAGAGTTCCCCATGGAGTCAGTTGAGGCCTTTGATGAGACTATATCACAACCCCACTTTTTAATCAGCTCATTTCTGTTTCCTTTCCTTCACTTCCCTCCCATTCCACAGCTTCTGATCCTAAGAGAAATCCCTAAGAAAGTCTCTGTACTCTAATTTATGTCTCAAAAATCTGCTTCCTGGGGAACCCAAACGTTATTGGTTTGTACCGAGAATGTTGTGAGAACACAGATGCTAAGATGAGATGCAGGAGGTGGACCACATATCCGTTAGCTGGCAGTCATGACTCCATCACTGAGTGGAATATGAATCTATTCCATTCATATATGAATGCCCCTAGCACAAAATAGATTTTTGATAGTTAAAATTTTTATCAGTGGTGAATTAGGAAGAGTATACCAGTTGTTTCTGTTATCTACTGCTATATAATAAATGGCTCCAAAATTAAATGTGCTAAATTGGAATTTTGTGGATTTCCTAGGCTTACCTGGGTAGAGGGGTCACCATGCTCTTGTTCTGTGGTATTGGCCAGAGCTGCAATCATCTAAAAGCTCATTTGGGCTAGATGTCTAAGATAGCTTGCTCACCTGGCTTGCAATTGGTGCTGTCTGTTGGCTGGAAGCCCAGATTGGGCTGTGGATAAGTGTACCTATATGTGGTTTATGTGTGTGGTTTCGGTTTCTCATGACATGTAGTCTAGGGCCAGAGAGGATGCGGCCTAAGAGCAAGTGTTCCAAAGACCCTGGCAGAAGGTAAAAAGCTTCTTATAGCTGAAGTTTGGAAGTTATGCAGCATGACTTCTGTACTGTATTGGTCAAAATCAAGTCATGCAGCCAATCCAGATTCAAGGGAAGAGGACCATGCAAGGATGTGAATACTGGGAGATGTATTCACTGGGCAGGGAGGGACCATCTTTGGTGTCTAGCTACCATATATCGGGGGCAATATATCAATTATTTGAGCAATCTGTATGTGTGTATGGGTGTGTGTGTGTAGAGGGAGGGATAATTATTATAACTATAAGGAAAGTTCAATAGGGTGACTGTTGCTAAGCATGATTGATATTTTGGAAAAAGATATGAAAAGCGGTATTTAATTACTAATTAAACACTGAATATGAAATTCTTACAGCCTGCTCTGTAGTATATAAAGAGGCTTTCATTCCACCCAAAGGAAAGAAAAATCATACAATATTTTATCCCAAAAACATAAAGATATACAGACTAAAGGATACAGGGGAAGTAGGCCCTCATATCCCCAATTTATTTTTCAGTCTGGCCCATTAAAAATCCACATAAACTCTGGAAAGTAACACTGGACTGTAAATTCAACAATGGATTACTATAAACTCAATATTAACCAGATATGATACCTTTACTAGAGCAGATTAGCATGGTCTCAGGAACATGATATGTGGCCTTTGATCAGACTAATGCTTCTTTATATGTCTTATCAAGAAGAAGAATCAGAACCAGCTCACATTCACTTGGAAGAGTGGAATATAATACACTTATGGCCCCGCCTCAGGGCTATACTAACTCTCTCACCCACTGTCATAATGTAGTCTGAGGAAACCTGGACTGTCAGAAGACATGACACTGTGCCTATATTGATAACATGCTAAATTGGACCAGATTATCAAGAAGCAACCAGTATGTTGGGGGCATTGTTAAAATACATATGCTCTAGAAGGTGAGAAATAAATTCTATGAAGTTAAGTGGGCTTACCGCATTAATTAAATATATAGGAATCCATTAGTCTGAGGTATTTCATGACGTCCTCTCCAAAGTAAGAACAAATTATTGCATGTCACAACTCCTTCCATGAAGAAGGAAGCACAATGCCCAGCGGGCCTTTTTGGGTTACAGAGGCAGATGGTCCAACTCTGAGGTTTACAATATCTCCCATATACCTTCTGAGTGACCTGAAAAGCTGCCAGCTTTGAGTAGGGACAAGAGTAGGAAAAGGTTCTGCAGCCTTTCAGGTTGCAGTTCAAGAGGCCTGATGTTTGGGCTATATGATGAAGAAAATGTAACATTGGTGGTATTTGTGGTGAGAACAGATGCCGTGTGGTGGTATGGTAAGCCCTAATGGGAGAACACCATGCACATCTTTGTGATGTTGGTGCCATTGGCAGTGAGGAATCATACATCCTTTGAAAAATAGTTCCCACATTGATAATGGGTTCTGATAAAGATGGAGGACATGGCTATGGGTCATCAGGTGGTCATGGACCACAATTTCCCATCATCAATTGGGTTCTGTCATACTCATCAAGTGATAAGGTCTGCAAGCCTAGCAACAATCCATTGTAAAATGGAAACTGTGTGTTCAGGATTGGGCATGAAAAAGGTTAGAGAGCACAAGTGAGCTGCGCAAGTTGGTGGCCCAGACTCTCATATTATCTCCCTTTCTTGTACCTACACCTTTCCCTTAGATCACACCTCTATGTAACCCCATAGGAGGTCCCTTGTAACCAGCTGACTGAGCAAGTAACAAGCCAAACTTGGTTCATGGATGAGTTAGCTGGTATGTTGGTAAGCCAAAAAAAAAAAAAAAAAAAAAAAAGCTGCCTCAAACCTCCCCAATCAGCAATGACATTGAAAGAAAGCAATTTGGATAAATTTCCACAACAGGCAGAGCTTTAAGAAGAGTGAAAGAGAAGTGGCTCATGGTTGCAGTATATACAAACTCGTGGGCAGTGGCAAATAGCTTGGCTGATTGGCCCGGAAGGAAAAAGTTGAGAAATTGAGGATAAGGAGATCTGGAGTAAAGGCTTGTGGATGGACTTGTAGGAGTAAGCATACTTTGTATGAAGATATTTGAATCACATTTTAATGCTCACCGAAGAGGATTCTTTGACAGTGATAGGACTGATGGAAGGACAACCTGAGGCATTAGCTTTGAGAAGACTGCAAGGGCCCATTAAGCCCTAAGCAACAAGTTTGTGCCTGCACACTTCTGTTCCTTGTGTCAGAGGAAGGTAGGCAAGAAGAAAAGTCATTACCCTAACAGTGTTAATTGACTATGACCATCAGAAAAGAGTAATACTGCTATTAAACATGGGAGCAGAGAGAAATATGTTTATCATTAAGGTGATTCCTTTGGGAGCTACTTGACATTCCCTTGTCCACTTTTGATGGTAAATGGAAAAGCAAAGCAGTCGTGGAAACAGAAGTCCATGGCAACAAGGGACTCAGCTCTTCAGGAATTTGAGTCTAGATTACTACCAGGAAAGCCATCAAAACTAGCAGAAATGCTAGATGAGGATGAAGGGAACCTAGAATAGATAGTAGAGGAACAAATATTAGCTGTGGCCTCAAAGCCACGGCTGCAGGGCCCTGTACTTCATCCTACTAACCTTATAAGTTTTCCCTAGTAAAAACTCCCCTTCTCTACCCCCTTTCCCCTTTCCCTTCCCCAGGTATTCATCCTGAGAGAACTCTTTAGTAAATTTTATGCATACCAACCTTTATCTTAGATGCAGGGAAGCTAATCTGCAACAGCTAGAGTTCAAGCAAGGGGGAACACTTTGAAGGCATGCTTGAGCAAGATGCATTCATTTTTTTCTAGAGCCAAAAAGGTGATTTAGTAGGAAAAGATGAAATTAGAGAAGTAACCAAGGGCCTTGAAGGCCAATTTTCATACATTGAAAGAGGAGTGGGACAGGCAATAGTGACTGGCCCTACTGAGTGTTTTAGCAAGTCAAATACTTAAAAGTTTATGTTGAGTTTAGCAACAAAGAGAGGGACTTGTTCTTATGTATTAATATTCCAAAGCAATGTGACATTATTTTGACCTTCAAGTTTCCTTCAAGTCCTTAATTCTTTTTTGAAAAGAAGATTTATTTAATCGCTTCTCGGCCTTCTGGCTAAGATCAAGTGTAAAAAAAGATTTATTTATTTGAGAGAAAGATTATGTGCATGCTTTCTTGCTCGCACAAGTTGGGGGAGGGGCAGAGGGAGAGAATCTTTAAGCAGACTCCCCACTGAGTGCAGAGCCCATGAGAAGCTCAGTCTCAGGACCCATAAGATCATGACCCAAGCCAAAACCAGGAGTTGAATGCTTAACTGACTGAGCCACCCAGGCGCTCCTCAAGCCCTTCAATTCTGTGAAATTATTTGAGTTGTGTGCAGGCATCTCAGCAAAGAGCTCAGCCTAAGAAATCAATAAATTGAACTCAAACATTGCTCTGGATATATCTGGATTGTCAATAGCCAGACCAACATGTAGCTCTAGGAAACTGGCAATTTGAGGCTAAATATTTATTTATCCATAGTCACATTTCTTTTTCTGATGCCATTCAATGCAAGTTCCAAAAATAAAATTTAAACCTAAAATCCATAACAAAACTAATATATTTACTTTGGGAACACTTGGAATGCTGCTAAATTATTTTATTTACTAAGTAATTAATGTTTGCTGGCCTTTGAGAAAAGCTGGAAAAAACACTGTATTAGGCAAATTATGACTAATATTGCCCAAACTGGGGCACCATGGACAATGGGAAAAAGAACTAGAAAGTCCACAAAGAAGAATTTAGCACAGAGGATTAACTCAGAAAATGCATATGTTGTGTCATTACATGAACTAATTTTTTGCTTAATTTATTAATTTTCTACTTAATTACATTGCACACCTTTGCTAAGTCTGTAGTTAAAATGTCCTGTCTGCAAAATGTCCTTATAATAAATATCCGAGCCCTCAGTTGTGCTATTGTATTGTGAATAGATCAATGTCTATTATATTTTTAAAATTTACTTGCTTTTAAAAATCAGATTTATTTCTCAATTCCATGTTATGTATTGAGTTGTAGTGGTTCTATTATCTTTCCTAGATATTATCACATCCATTCTTTTTCCTATTTCTCATGTGTGGTAGAGTTAGAAAAAAATAACCTTAAAGTGTAGAAAAAATTCTTTTGGCATGAAATACATGCTTAACATAAAAAGTATAGGAATCATATGCCTGTGATATCAATAAGAGATCTACCAAGTTGAACTCAGATGTATATTTCAGTAGATTGTGCTTTACTAACTCACCAATTTTCAAATATTCTATGTCTAACTTAAGACTAGAGAAACATTGTTAATTAGGATGAATAGGAAGACATTATTTTGTATTTCTCTAGTGCTTTGAAGATCTTAAGTACTCTATAAACCTTCTATAATGAATTGGAAATTTCAGAACAATCCTTTGAAGTGTTAAAATCTATTAAGAGCAAAATAAAAGCAATGTAATAAAATTTCAGTTATCCAGAACATTTAGGGATTAAATTATTCAATGTAGCTCTTTCCTGAATGTTTTCTCTCTTTAGGCACTGAACATTTTAGTTTCAATAATGTTGGATGGAATTATTTTCTATAATTAAATACAAACTTTCCCAGGGATTATTTATTTTATTTTTTAAAAGATTTTATTTATTTATTTGAAAGAGAGAGAGTGGGTGAGAGAGAGAACATGAGCAGGGGGAGAGGGTGAAGAAGACTCCCCTGCTGAGCAGGGAGCCCAACATGGGGCTAGATCCCAGGACCCTGTGATCATGACCTGAGCTGAAGGCAGTCGCTCAACTGACTGAGCCACCCAGGCACCTCTTTCCTAGGGTTTTAAATACTTAGATTTTATTTTTATAAAAATAAACATAGTACATAGGTCAAAAAATTCAAGTAACATCTCAAAATTTATAATAAAAAGTAGATTCCTGTCTTCTCCAAACCCAGACAAAACTACCTACAAATATTTAGGCTATCTCTTCTGGCATTTTTCTTCATCTATTTAAATAACATGGCTATACTGTTATTTTTTGATTTATGAAGCTTATATTTATTGTTCAAAAGTATACTTTATCTCATTTATACCACCAACCTCTTAAGCTCCTATTTACCCATTCTCTCAATACAGTTAGCTGATAATTTGATAAATCAATATTTATTGTTAAAATCTTATTCTGATTACATAAATATTATTCATAATAGAGCCTGTGGCATATACCAGAATTTCATTTCCTTTCTTGATCAAATGTTTTAACTGCAATTAGTCATTGCTTCATATTTTCCTTACTTAGCGGTCTATCAATTCAGTCCAAGCTTTCAAAATTTCTTAATATGACCAAATCTATTGTCATATTTTATTTTCTGGTTTTGTTTTTATTTTTTAGTAGTTTATTGAAATATAATTTAAATACAATAAACCGTACAATTGAAAGCATCCAAACTGATAAATTTTGACATATGTATACATCTGTGAAATAATCAGATAATGAATATCTTTATTCTGCTTCTTTGTAAACTTTCCTTCCTGCTAAACCACGTCCCTTCATAAGACAAACACGGATTTAAAAATGTTTTTAATTAAAGAATGTTATATAAATGGAATCATAGTATGTACACTTGTTTTGTGTGGCTTATTTTACTTGGCAAAATTATTTTGATATTTATTCATGTTGTAACATATATCAATAGTTCATTCTGTTTTATTACTGAATAGAATCCCATAGAATGGACATACGTAGTTTGTTTATCCATTTATCTGTTGATGGACACTGGATTATTTCCAGTTTTTGGAGAGGCTATGAACATTCATATATAAATCCTTGTGTGGATATATACTGTCATTTCTCTAAGGTAAATATCTAAGAGTTGAATGATTGAATTCTATGGGAAGTATATGATTAATTTTTAAAGAAATTAGCAAACTGCTTTTCCAAGTGGTTGTTTTATTTTAAATTTCTACTAGCAGTTGTGTGAAACTTCTAGTCCTTCATTTCTCACCAAAACTTCCCATGATATGGTCACTCTTTTAAAATTTTATCTATTCTGATAGATATGTAGTGGTGTGTCATTGTGGTTTTAATTTGAATTTCCCTAGTGACTACTGATATTCAGCATTTTTTCATGTGCTTATTTGGCATCTATATGTCTTATTGGTAAAAGTTCATTAAAATATTTTGCCCATTTTTACTGGGATGTATTTTCTTATTATTATGTTTTGACAGTTCTTTATATATTCTGAATACATGTCCTTTATCAGATATATGATTTGCAGATATTTTTTCCCAGTCTGTGGTTTTTTATTATGTTTACATTGTCTTTAGAAGAGTAGAAGTTTGTAATTTTGATATAGTCCAATTTACATTTTTTTTCTTACATGGATCATGCTTTTATTGTTGTATCTGAGAAATTGTTGCCTAACCCAAGGATGCAAGAGTTTGAGTATCAGGTAGTGTTTGTCTCACAGAATGAGTTAAGATATATTCCCTTCTCTTCAATATTGCAAAAGTAGCTTTTTGTTTTTATTTTTGATTTTGGAATCTTTTTTAAATAACTGATATTATATTTCCTTAAATTTTTAGTATAATTAGCTATTAAAGCTATATGAACTTCTCTTTAAACTTTATTATATAGCCTTTCTTCTGGTTTAAATTTTTCTTGTTTTTTGTTTCTTAAGGTGGAAATTGAGATTGTTTATTTGACTCTTCTTCATACGTGTGTGTATATATATAACATAATTGGTTCAAGACCCTCTTTCTCTATATATTTTTCTAGATTGTATGTATGCTTGTGTATGTGTGTGTATTCAATAGATACGGAATGTGTTATGACAAAGTGATGTGTAAACCACTAAAAGGAATATGATCTCAAACACAAGAGATTCCACATGGATGTATGATGGTTAGGTGAGATGTCTATGGACATTAGAATTATTTCAGACTAAATGTAATACTAGGCCAGAACACTAAGAGAAGCAAGTCTTTAGGGAAATATAATTTTTAACATGACTTTCCTGTATGTTATCAATTGCCTAAGAGAAAGTTGACTTAAACATTAAATTTCTGTTACCTTTATAACCAAAAATATGTAAAAATTAAGAAATAAATTTCACAAGAAGAGTATTTTTATTTAAAAACCTATAGAATCAAGTCTTCTTCTTCCAGGAAGAGGGAGTAGACATACTTTTTCTTATTCTTCCCACTAAGTTGAACTAAAAGCTCTGGAAATTTATATAAGACCATCATAAGCAGAGTCTGAAAGGTCATAGACTAGCTAGGTACCTTGGAGCCCAAGCAACAATATGATGGTGAGTTCCTTGGGTTTTCTTTTTGTACCTAAATTTGATGCTGAATAATCTGGCAACCCCAAATGCCACAGGATACAGATGAAAAAGCCCCAACAAAACATACTCTGTCAAGCCAAAGAGCCAGGAAAGTGGCAGTGAAGCAAGACAGAAAACTAAACAAGTACTCTAGAACAGTCACTCTAAAACAGTCAAATACAAGAGAAAAAGCTTTGCTCCTCTCTCTGACCTATGCCAGAAAGAGTGCTGAGTAGGGAGCCTAGACTTCCATGTTTGTTGGATGATAATGACGTACTTCAACCATCTTTCCAGGGAGTCAGAGAGAAGGCCAAGTAGATGGACTTTCATGTTCATCAGGCAGTAATGAGATCCCTCTCCCTTGCAGTGTCAGTGGGAACATATGGGAAGCTTGGACTTCCACCCTATTAGGCAGTACTAAGATGGCCTTCTTTTCCCTCCTTGGTGGTGACAGAGAGGGTCTAGTGGAGACTCAGGACTTTTACTACCACCCAGTCAGTGGTAATCGGGCTGCCCCCTCTCTGTTTTGTCACTGGAGGCCACAAGGGGAGCAGTAATGAGGTGCTCATATACCTCCCCACACGGAAAGTATCAGGAAAGGCCTAAACAGTAGGTGGGACTTCAATCCTCACCCAGCAGTAATAATGAGCGACCCCCACCTCATTGTCAACAGAGGCCAATGGGGAACAAGGACTTCTACATCCGGCTGGGAGTAGTTAGGGGGCACCTTACCCTCTCCTTGATGGAGTAGTGTCAGAGAAAGCTAGTTAAACCAGAAGGTTTAAATAAGATCCAGAGTTTCAATCATAATAACCAAAATGTTCGTGTTTCAGTCAAAATCCACTTCTCATACCAAGAAACAGGGAGAAATCAAATTTAATGAAGAAAAGAAGATCAAGAGATGCCAACATTGAGATGAGAGACATGTTAGAATTATATTCTCTGACAAAAAGTTGAAAGCAACTATCATAAAAATGTATGAATGAGCAATTACAAACACACTTGAAACAAATGTAAAAATAAAAAATATAGCAAAGAAATAGAAGAAATAAAAAAAATTTTAGAGCTGACAAACACAATAACTAAAATTTTAAAAATGAATGGTTGTTCTCAATAGTAGAATAGGAGGGAGAGAGGAAAGATCAGTGTACTGTTAAAATGAATGTAACAATAGATGGATACATTATGTATATGTAATAAAATATCTATAGCAACTACTGAAAAAAAACTATACAAAGAAGTACATTTAAAAACACTATAGATAAATCAAAATGTAATTCAAAAAAATGTTCATGTAATTCACAGGAAGGCAGGAAAAAGATGAAAATGAGAAACAACTAACAAAACAAAACAAAATCAAAATGGCCAACATAAACTTTAATATCCCAATAAGTTTATTATATTTAAATAGTTAAATACACCAATTAAAAGATTCTCAGAGTGGATTAAAATATGTGACTCAACTATCTGTTGTGTAGAAGAAAGTCACTTAAAATAAAACAATACTGACAAATTGGAAATATAGGGATAGAAAAATATATATTGTGCCAACATTCATAATGGAAAGCAGGAGGAAATATGATGATATATTTAAAGTGCTCAAAGAAAAAACTGCCAATCAAGAATACTACACCCAGGAAAACTGTCCTTCCGAAATGAAGGAGAAATAAAGACATTCCTAGATAAACGTAAGCCTAGGGAGTTCATCACCACAAGACTTGCCTTACAAGAAATGCTAAAAAGAACTCTTCAAGGCAACAACCTCTTCGACCTCAGCCACAGCAACTTCTTCCTAGACACATCGCCAAAGGCAAGGGAAGCAAGGGCAAAAATGAACTATTGGGACTTCATCAAGATAGAAAGCTTTTGCACAGCAAAAGAAACAGTCCACAAAACCAAAAGACAACTGACAGAATGGGAGAAAATATTTGCAAATGACATATCAGATAAAGGGCTAGTATCCAAAATCTATAAAGAACTTATCAAACTCAACACCCAAAGAACAAATAGTCCCATCAAGAAATGGGCAGAAGACATGAACAGATATTTTTCCAAAGAAGACATCCAAACGGCCAACAGACACATGAAAAAGTGCTCAACATCGCTCGGCATCAGGGAAATCCAAATCAAAACCTCAATGAGATACCACCCCACACCAGTCAGAATGGCTAAAATTAACAAGTCAGGAAACGACAGATGTTGGTGGGGATGTGGAGAAAGGGGAACCCTCCTACACTGTTGGTGGGAATGCGAGCTGGTGCAGCCACTCTGGAAAACAGTATGGAGGTTCCTCAAGCAGTTGAAAATAGAGCTACCATACGATCCAGCAATTGCACTACTGGGTATTTACCACAAAGATACAAATGTAGGGATCCGAAGGGGAACGTGCACCCCGATGTTTATAGCAACAACGTCCACAATAGCCAAACTGTGGAAAGAGCCAAGATGTCCATCGACAGATGAATGGATAAAGAAGATGTGGTATAGATACACAATGGAATATTATGCAGCCATCAAAAGGAATGAGATCTTGGGGGGGCAGAGCAAGATGGCGGAGGAGTAGGAGACCTAGATTTTGTCTGGTCTCAGGAATTGAGCTGAATAGGGATCAAACCATTCTGAACACCTACGAACTCAACAGGAGATCAAAGAGGAGAGTAGCAACAACTCTCTGAACAGAGAAACGACCACTTACTGGAAGGTAGGACGTGCAGAGAAGTGAATCCGAGGCGATATTCGGGAGGATAGACGGCGGGGGAGGGGCCTCCGCCGGCCGCTTCTGGCAAGTGCTAGAGCCGCGGAGCACAAAATCGGACCTTTTAGAAGTCGGCTCCGCTGAGGGACGTCGCTCCAGTGGCTAAGCGGGGGTGGAACCCTCGCGGGACAGTGGGGTCTCAGGACCCTTGGGGTCACAGAAAGACCGGGGGAGCCTGAGTGTGCCAGAGCTCCCAGGTATCGGAGTGGGGAAGCCGGCTGCAGAGACGGAGCTGAGGCGCGGGCTCTCAGCTTGGGGTTGCCATAAACTGTGATCCACGGCCCAGTCGGGCCAGTGCTCCTGCAGCAGGGACCCAACAGGCGGCAGATCCGGGGAGACTCCCCTTCCTTCCCGGGGAGGAGTGGCATGGGAACGCACCGCAGGGATCTGCTGGGTTTGGAGACTCCACACGGGGTCGGGTGCCAGAGATACAAACGCTCGGTCACAGGCCGGGTGAGCACGGAGAGCGGCCGGAGACCAGGGACAAGGGAGTGACTGCTTTTCTCTGGGGGTGCACTGAGGAACGGGGCCCCGAGTTCTCAGCTCCTCCGGGTGGAGATTGGGAGGCCACCATTTTTGCCCTGGTCCTCCAAGGCTGTACGGAGAGCTTGCAGGGAACAAAAGCTCCTGAGATCAAACCCGAGCAGCTTGCTTAGCCCAGACCGACAAGGGTGGGGCAATTCAGCCTCTGGCAAAGTCATTTGGAAACCACAGCAACAGGCACCTCCCCCAGAAGATCAGCACGAACAGCCAGCAAGCCAAGACCAAGTTTACCGATCAAGGAGAACGGGAGAACTCCAGCGCTAGGGGAATACTGCACATAGAATTCATGGCTTTTTTTTTTACCATGATTCATTAGTTCATCAAAGTTAATTTTTGTTAACTGTTTTTTTTTCTTTTTCTTCTTTTTCCCTTTTTCAACCAACATCTTATCAATCTCTTTTAAAAAAAAAAAACAAAACATTTTTTATTTTTCATTTTTAGAGTCATATTTTATCCCTTCATAGTAGTTACCCTTATTTCTGGCATATATATATAAGTTGTTCTCTCTTTAAAATTTTGAGATACAGTTTCTTCTAACAGATAAAAATATA
This sequence comes from Eumetopias jubatus, assembly GCF_037043125.1. NCBI lineage: Eukaryota > Metazoa > Chordata > Mammalia > Carnivora > Otariidae > Eumetopias > Eumetopias jubatus. The sequence continues at coordinate 22,192,215 of NW_028274821.1, read as the reverse complement.
CCCTAAATCACTAGTGTATGGTTCTGTTCTAGTCTCCTGCCTGATCACATTCTCTCCCTTTTTTCTTTTTTTTTAAAATCTTCTTTCTTTTTTCAAACAACTTCTTATCTTATCAAGTCCTTTTATAAAATCTTTTATAATTTTCATCTTTACAGTCATCTTCTATCCCTTCATTGTATCAACCCTTATTTTGTACATATATGTCTTTCTTCCTTTAAAATTTTAGGAGGCACTTTTTTCTAACAGACCAAAATACGCCCAAAATCTAATGTGTGGCACTGATCTATGCACTAGCCTGATCATATTTGATCACATTCTGCTTTTTTTGTATTCTTCTGTTTTTGTTTTTATCTTTTTTTTCTTTTTTCTTTTTTTTTTCTCTTTCTTTTTTCTTTCTTTCCCTTTCTTTTCCCCTGGTTTCAGGTCTTTTCTGATTTGTATACAGTATATTTGCTGGGGACATTGTAAACCTGTTAGCCTTTTCTTCTCTCATTCATCTATTCTCCTCTGGACAAAATGACAAGACGAAAAAAATCACCTCAGCAAAAAGAACAAGAGGTAGTACCGTCAGCCAGGGACCTACTCAATACGGACATTAGTACGATGTCGGACCTAGAGTTCAGAATTATGACTTTAAAGATACTAGCTGGGCTTGAAAAAAGCGTGGAAGTTATTAGAGAAACCCTTTCTGGAGAAATAAAAGAACTAAAATCTAACCAAGTCGAAATCAAAAAGGCTATTGATGAGGTGCAATCAAAAATGGGGGCACTAACTGCTAGGATAAATGAGGCAGAAGAGAGAATCAGTGATATAGAAGACCAAATGATGGAAAGTAAAGAGGCTGAGAAAAAGGGGGAGAAACAACTACAGGATCACGAGGACAGAATTCGAGAGATAAGTGATTCGATAAGATGAAACAACATTAGAATAATTGGGATCCCAGAAGAAGAAGAAAGAGAGAGAGGGGCAGAAGGTATATTGGAGCAAATAATAGCAGAGAACTTCCCTAATGTGAGGAAGGAAACAGGCATCAAAATCCAGGAGGCACAGAGAACCCCTCTCAAAATCAATAAAAATAGGTCAACACCCCGACATCTAATAGTAAAACTTACGAGTCTCAGAGACAGAAAATCCTGAAAGCAGCTCGGGAGAAGAGATATGTAACCTACAATGGTAAAAATATTAGATTGGCAACAGAGCTATCCACAGAGACCTGGCAGGCCAGAAAGGACTGGCAAGATATCTTCAGAGCACTAAACGAGAAAAATATGCAGCCAAGAATACTATATCCAGCTAGGCTGTCATTGAAAATAGAAGGAGAGATAAAAAGCTTCCAGAACAAACAAAAACTAAAGGAATTTGCAAACACGAAACCAGCCCTCCAAGAAATATTGAAAGTGGTCCTCTAAGCAAAGAGAGAGCCTAAAAGCAGCAAAGATCAGAAAGGAACACAGACAACATACAGTAACAGTCACCTTACAGGCAATACAATGGCACTAAATTCATACCTTTCAATAGTTACCCTGAATGTAAATGGGCTCAATGCCCCAATCAAAAGACACAGGCTATCAGATTGGATTAAAAAACAAGACCCATCCATATGCTGTCTGCAAGAGACTCATTTTAGACCCAAAGACACCCCCAGATTGAAAGTGAGGGGGTGGAAAACCATTTACCATGCTCATGGACACCAAAAGAAAGCTGGCGTGGCAATCCTTATATCAGACAAACTAGATTTTAAAACAAAGACTGTAATAAGAGATGAGGAAGGACACTATATCCTACTTAAAGGGTCTATCCAACAAGAAGATCTAACAATTGTAAATATCTATGCCCCGAACATGGGAGCAGCCAATTATATAAGGCCATTAATAACAAAAGCAAAGAAACACACTGACAACAATACAGTAATAGTGGGGGACTTTAACACCCCCCTGACTGAAATGGACAGATCATCTAAGCAAAAGATCAAAGAGGAAATAAAGACTTTAAATGACACACTGGACCAAATGGACTTCACAGACATATTCAGAACACTCCATCCCAAAGCAACGGAATACACATTCTTCTCTAGTGCCCATGGAACATCCTAGGTCACAAATCAGGTCTCAACTGGTACCAAAAGATTGGGATCATTCCCTGCATATTTTCAGACCACAGTGCTTTGAAACTAGAACTCAATCACAAGAGGAAAGTCAGAAAGAACTCAAATACATGGAGGCTAAAGAGCATCCTACTAAAGAATGAATGGGTCAACCAGGAAATTAAAGAAGAATTAAAAAAATTCATGGAAACCAATGAAAATGAAAACACAACTGTCCAAAATCTTTGGGATACAGCAAAGGCAGTCCTGAGAGGAAAGTATATAGCAATACAAGCCTTTCTCAAGAAACAAGAAAGGTCTCAAATACACAATCTAACCCTACACCTAAAGGAGCTGGAGAAAGAACAGCAAATAAAGCCTAAACCCAGCAGGAGAAGAGAAATCATAAAGATCAGAGCAGAAATCAATGAACTAGAAACCAAAAGAACAGTAGAACAGATCAACGAAACTAGGAGCTGGTTCTTTGAAAGAATTAACAAGATTGATAAACCCCTGGCAGACTGATCAAAAAGAAAAGAGAAATGACCCAAATCAACAAAATCATGAATGAAAGAGGAGAGATCACAACCAACACCAAAGAAATACAAACAATTCTAAGAACATATTATGAGCAACTCTATGCCAGCAAATTAGATAACCTGGAAGAAATGGGTGCATTCCTAGAGATGGATCAACTACCAAAACTGAACCAGGAAGAAATAGAAAACCTGAACAGACCTATAACCACTAAGGAAATTGAAGCAGTCATCAAAAATCTCCCAAGAAACAAAAGCCCAGGGCCAGATGGCTTCCCAGGGGAATTCTATCAGACATTCAAAGAAGAATTAATACCTATTCTCCTGAAACTGTTCCAAAAAATAGAAATGGAAGGAAAACTTCCAAACTCATTTTATGAGGCCACCATTACCTTAATCCCCAAACCAGACAAAGACCCCATCAAAAAGGAGAATTACAGACCAATATCCTTGATGAACATGGATGCAAAAATTCTCACCAAAATACTAGCCAATAGGATCCAACAGTACATTAAAAGGCTTATTCACCACGACCAAGTGGGATTTATCCCTGGGCTGCAAGGCTGGTTCAACATCCGCAAATCAATCAACGTGATACAATACATTAACAAAAGAAAGAACAAGAATCATATGATCCTCTCAATAGATGCAGAAAAAGCATTTGACAAAGTACAGCATCCTTTCTTGATCAAAACTCTTCAGAGTATAGGGATAGAGGGTACATACCTCAATATCATAAAAGCCATCTACGAAAAACCTACAGCGAATATCATTCTCAATGGTGAAAAGCTGAGAGCTTTTCCCCTAAGGTCAGGAACGCGGCAGGGATGTCCACTCTCACCACTGCTATTCAACATAGTATTAGAAGTCCTAGCCACAGCAATCAGACAACAAAAAGAAATCAAAGGCATCCAAATCAGCAAAGAGGAAGTCAAACTCTCACTCTTTGCAGATGATATGATACTTTATGTGGAAAACCCAAAAGACTCCACCCCAAAACTGCTAGAACTCATACAGGAATTCAGTCAAGTAGCAGGCTATAAAATCAAGGCACAGAAATCAGTGGCATTCCTATACACCAACAACAAGACAGAAGAGAGACAAATCAAGGAGTCGATCCCATTCACAATTGCACCCAAAACCATAAGATACCTAGGAATAAATTTAACCAAAGAGGCAAAGGAGCTGTACTCAGAAAACTATAAAATACTCAGGAAAGAAATTGAAGAAGACACAAAGAAATGGAAAAATGTTCCATGCTCATGGATTGGAAGAACCAACATTGTGAAGATGTCAATGCTACCTAGAGCAATCTACACATTCAATGTAATCCCCATCAAAATACCATCCACTTTTTTCAAAGAAATGGAACAAATAATCCTAAAATTTGTATGGAAACAGAAGAGACCCCGAATAGCTAGAGGAATATTGAAAAAGAAAAGCAAAGCTGGCGGCATCACAATTCCGGACTTCCAGCTCTATTACAAAGCTGTCATCATCAAGACAGTCTGGTACTGGCACAAAAACAGACACATAGATCAATGGAACAGAATCGAGAGCCCAGAAATGGACCCTCAACTCTGTGGTCAACTTATCTTTGACAAAGCAGGAAAGAATGTCCAGTGGAAAAAAGACAGTCTCTTCAACAAATGGTGTTGGGAAAATTGGACAGCCACATGCAGAAGAATGAAACTGGACCATTTCCTTACACCACACACAAAAATAGACTCCAAATGGTTGAAAGACCTAAACGTGAGACAGGAGTCCATCCAAATCCTAAAGGAGAACACAGGTAGCAACCTCTTCGACCTCAGCCGCAGCAACTTCTTCCTAGAAACATCACCAAAGGCACAGGAAGCCAGGGCAAAAATGAACTATTGGGATTTCATCAAGATAAAAAGCTTTTGCACAGCAAAAGAAACAGTCCACAAAACCAAAAGACAACCGACAGAATGGGAGAAAATATTTGCAAATGACATATCAGATAAAGGGCTAGTATCCAAAATCTATAAAGAACTTATCAAACTCAACACCCAAAGAACAAATAATCCAATCAAGAAATGGGCAGAAGACATGAACAGACATTTTTCCAAAGAAGACATCCAAATGGCCAACAGGCACATGAAAAAGTGCTCAACATTGCTCGGCATCAGGGAAATCCAAATCAAAACCTCAATGAGATACCACCTCACACCCGTCCGAATGGCTAAAATTAACAAGTCAGGGAACGACAGATGTTGGCGGGGATGTGGAGAAAGGGGAACCCTCCTACACTGTTGGTGGGAATGCAAGCTGGTGCAACCCCTCTGGAAAACAGTATGGAGGTTCCTCAAACAGTTGAAATTAGAGCTACCATTCGATCCAGCAATTGCACTACTGGGTATTTACCCCAAAGATACAAATGTAGGGACCCGAAGGGGTACGTGCACCACAATGTTTATAGCAGCAATGTCCACAATAGCCGAAGTGTGGAAAGAGCCAAGATGTCCATCGACAGATGAATGGATAAAGAAGAAGTGGTATATATACACAATGGAATATTATGCAGCCATCAAAAGGAATGAGATCTTGCCATTTGCAACGACGTGGATGGAACTGGAGGGTGTTATGCTGAGTGAAATAAGTCAATCAGAGAAAGACATGTATCATATGACTTCACTGATATGAGGAATTCTTAATCTCAGGAACAAACTGAGGGTTGCTGGAGTGGTCGGGGGTGGGAGGGATGGGGTGGCTGGGTGATAGACATTGGGGAGGGTATGTGCTACAGTGAGCGCTGTGAATTGTGTAAGACTGTTGAATCACAGATCTGTACTTCTGAAACAAATAACGCAACATATTTTAAGAAAAAAGAAAAAGAAGAAGATAGCAGGAGAGGAAGAATGAAGGGGAGTAAGTCAGAGGGGGAGACGAACCAGGAGAGATGATGGACTCTGAAAAACAAACTGAGGTTTCTGGAGGGGAGGAGGGTGGGGGGATGGGTTAGCCTGGTGATGGGTATTGAGGAGGGCACATTCTGTATGGAGCACTGGGTGTTATGAATAAACAATGAATCATGGAACACTACACCAAAACAAATTATGTAATATATGGTGATTAACATAACAATAAAAAATTAAAAAAAAAAAGGAATGAGATCTTGCCATTTGCAACGACGTGGATGGAACTGGAGGGTGTTATGCTGAGTGAAATAAGTCAATCAGAGAAAGACATGTATCCTATGACCTCACTGATATGAGGAATTCTTAATCTCAGGAAACAAACTGAGTGTTGCCTGAGTGGTGGGGGGTGGGAGGGACGGGGTGGCTGGGTGATAGACATTGGGGAGGGTGTGTGCTATGGTGAGCACTGTGACTTGTGCAAGACTGTTGAATCACAGATCTGTACCTCTGAAACAAATAATACATTATATGTTAAAAAAAAAAGCAGAAGATAGCAGGAGGGGAAGAATGAAGGGGGGAATCAGAGGGGGAGACAAACCATGAGAGACGATGGACTCTGAAAAACAAACTGAGGGTTCTAGAGGGTAGGGGGTGGGGGGATGGGTTAGCCTGGTGATGGGTATTAAAGAGGGCACGTTCTGCGTGGAGCACTGGGTGTTATGCACAAACAATGAATCATGGAACACTACATCCAAAACTAATGATGTAATATATGGTGATTAACATAACAATAAAAAATTAAATAAAAAGAACTCTTCAAGTTAAAAGACAAGAATTCTAAGTCCAACATGAAAACTTGAAAGTATTAAACTCACTGCTAATGGTAAATATATAGTTAAATTCAGAATGCTCAGATATTGTAATGGTGGTATGTAAATCACTTTTAACTCTAATATAAAGTAAAAAGACAAAAGTATTAAAAATAATCACAACCACAATAACTTAGCAATGGATACACAGTATAAAAAGATGTAAAATATGACATCACTAGCACAAAATATGGCAGAGGGGACTAAAAGTGTGAAGTTTTTGTATGTGATTGAAATTAAGTTGCTATAACTTTAAAATAGACCATTTTAACCCTGAGGTGTTTTATATAAACCTCACATTGTAACCTCAGAGAAGAAACCTCTAGTAGATACACAAAAGAGAAAGAAAAAGGAGACTAAGCATACCACTCCAAAAAAATACACAAATCATAAAGGAGATAGCAATAGAGGAAGAAAGAAACAAAAGGACTACAAAACAGTCAGAAAACAATGAGTGAAATGGCAGCAATAAGTCTGTACTTACAAATAATTACCTTAAATGTAAACAGATTAAATTCTCCAATCAAATGACACAGAGTGGCTGAGTGGATTAAAAAACAAAAACAGAAGACTCACTTCCACTTTATGGACACACATGGAACAAAAGTGAAGGGATAGAAGATGATAGTCCATGCAAATGGTAACCAAAAAAGAGCAGGGGTGACTATACTTCTATGAACAAAATGGACGTTCAGTCAAAATGGGTTACAAGAGACAAGGAAGGTCACTATATAATGATAAAGAGATCAGTTCATCAAGAAAATATAATAGGAATCTAAAAAAATCAAACTCTTAGAAATAGAGAATAGATTGGTTGTTAGTCAGTGGGGGTGGTGTGGGGGAAATGGGTGAAGGTGGTCAGAGAATACAAACTTTTATAAGATGGAAAAGTTATGCAGATATAATATATAGCATGGTGACTGTAGTTGACAATACTGTATTATATATTTGAAAGTTGATATAAGAGAATAAACCTTAAAATTTCTTAATACATACAGACAAACAGTTATAATTATGTGAGGTGTTGAATATATTAACTAACCTTATTATGGACATGATTTTGGAAAATATACATATATCAAGTCATCATGTCATATGCTTTCAACTTACACAATATTCTATGTCAATTATATCTCAATAAAGCGGGGAAAGAAATAATTGTAAATATATATATCCCAAACATTGAAGCATCTAAATATTAAAAGCAAATATTAACAAAACTGAAGGGAGAAATAGACAGCAATACAGTAATAGTAGGTTATTTCAACACCCCTACCCTCAGCAATGGATAGATCTTCCAGACAGAAAATCAGCATGGAAATATTAGATTTTAAGAACACTGTAGTACAAATGGACCTAACAGACATCTGCATATCATTCCGTCCAACAGTAACAAAATACACATTCTTTTCAAGCCATTATGAAGTATTCTTCAGGATAGATCATATGTTGGACCATAAAACAGGTCTTAATGAAATTAAGAAGATTGAAATCATATCAAATATCTTTTTTGACAACAAAGGTATAAAAAAGTCAATAGCAGGGGGGAAATTGGAAAACATAAATATGAAGAAATTAAACAACACACTCCTAAACAACCAATGAGTAAAAGAAGAAACCAAAAGGGAAATCAAAAAGTGTCTTGGAAATGCAACATATCAAAACTCATGGGATATGGGAAAAGCAGCTCTAGAGGGAAGTTTATACAATAAAAACCTACATAAGAAAAAAGGAAGGTCTCCAATAAATGAGCTAACTTTGCATCTCACAGAGCTAGAAAAAGAAGAACAAATGAAGCCTTCAGTTAGCAGAAGGAAAGTAATCATAAAGATTAGAGCAGAAATAGTGATTAGACACACAACAGAAAAGATCAATGGAACTAAGAATTGGTTTTTGAAAAGATAAAATTGACAAATCCTTAGCTAAACTAACCCCAGAAAAAAAAGGACTCAAATAAATAAAATTACAAATAAAAGAGGACACATTACAGCTGTTACCACAGAAATACAAATGATCACAGGAGATTAATAGCTATAATTATATGATAACAAATTGAATAACATAGAAAATATGGATAAATTCCTGGAAACATGCAACCTACCAAGACTGAGTTATGAAGAAATAGGAAATTGGAGCAAATCAATTTGAAGGTGGTCAGAAGGTAAAGAGACTGAAGCAATAATCAAAGTATTTACAGACAAAGAAAAGCCCATAGATGACTCCATGGGTGAATTCTATCAAACATTTAAAGAACTAACACCAGTCCTTCTCAAACTCTTCCAAGAAATTGAAAAGGAGGGGGCGCGTCCAATCTCATTTTATGAGGCCAGCATTACACTCATACCAATGCCAGATAAGGACACCACGAGAAAAAAATTATAGGTCAATATCCCTGATGTACACACATGCAAAAATCCTCAACAAAATACTAGCAAAAAGAATTCCACAATACATTAAAAGGATCATACATCACAATCAAGTAGGATTTATCCCTAGGTTGTAAGGATGAGAGTTTAACATATGCAAATCAATAAATGTGATACACCACATGAACAAAATGGATAAAAATAGATGCAGAAAAGCATTTGACAAAATTTCAATATCCTTTTATAATAATATCATTAGATTGAATTGAACAACAAAATCCAACTATATGCTGCTTACAGGGGACTCACCTTAAATACCAAGATGCATAAAATTTGAAAGCAAAAGAATATTAAAAAGATACACTAATCAAAAAAGAATCAGTTAACTTATAGTATTAGTCAAAATAAACCTTAATGAAGAGATAACAGTAAAAACAAAAACAGCCATGACATAATACTGGGTGAATTCATCAGGAATAATAAACCTAAATTATATGCATCTAATATCATGGGCTTTACATATACAAAGCAAAATCTGACAAAAATAAGAGGAGACATAGATAGATCCACAATAGTAGATTCTTTTTTTTTAAAGATTTTATTTATTTATTTGTCAGAGAGAGAGAGAGACAGAAAGAGCACAAGCAGGGGGGAGTGGCAGGCAGAGGGAGCAGCAGGCTCCCCGCTGAGCAGGGAGCCCGATGCGGGACTTGATCCCAGGACCCTGGGATCATGACCTGAGCCGAAGGCAGATGCTTAACCGACTGAGCCACCCAGGCGTCCCCACAATAGTAGATTCTTAACACAACTCTCAATAACTAATAGGACAAACAGGCAAAAAACAAATCATTAAAGACAATAGATTTGAATTTAGGATTACTAGCAAACCTTAAGTCCTGTGTAAGTACATGAGCTAAGAACATTTAATAGCAGCTCTATCAACAAAGCTAAGACCTGATCCTGAAAATCTGAATTTTCTCCAGTTGTTTGTGAGATTCCCTTATTTATGCAATTTCTTTTTTAAAAAAAATATTTATTTGGGCGCCTGGGTGGCTCAGTCGTTAAGTGTCTGCCTTTGGCTCAGGTCATGATCCCAGGGTCCTGGGATCGAGTCCTGCATCGGGCTCCCTGTGCGGTGGGGAGTCTGCTTCTCCCTCTCCCACTCCCCTTGCTTATGTTCCCTCTCTCGCCGTGTCTCTCTCTGTCAAATAAATATATAAATAAATAAAAGTAAGAAAATAAAAAAAGATTTGTTTATCTATTTGAGAGAGAGAGAGTGCACACATGCACGTGCAAGTGAGCAAATGGGGGGGAGGGGCAGAGGGAGAGAATCTTTAAGCAGACTCCCCACCGAACACAGAAGCCAACAAGGGGCTGGATCTAATGACCAATGAGATCATGACCTGAGCCAAAACCAAGAGTCAGCGGCTCAACCAATTGAGCCACCTAGGTGCCTCTTACGCAATTTTTTTATCAAAGAACCTAGGTTTACAAATAATTCTGTTAATATGTTCTCAAAGAGATCTATGGGATATTGCACAATAGTCTTCTGCAAGGGACAGTATTAGGCTCCAATATAAGCCATATTTTAGTCTACAGCCATCCATGGTCAAGTACCTTGATCGTAATTTCCCATCAATAGAATTTCACTGCAATATAAACTGCAGATATTATGACAACTGACATATAATGGAGGCTCTTTTTCCATGCTGTGAGTCAAGGCTGGCTCTGGCACAAAGCCTATTATACTCTGCCCAATCTTACCTACTAGTATTTCCCAAAGAAACTTCATTACTACTAAATATAATAAGAGAATTAAAAATGTATTAACAACCTCTATGTGGCAGGTAGCATGCCAGCAAGCAACAAAAAGATAAGTGATCTCTAATAGCCATTCAGAATTTTAAAGGAGTGTACAGCTTTTAGCAGAGTATTCATAATTGACACTCAGTAAAAGTATATTGATTGAATAAACTGCTACTTATTAAAGGACACTTTATAAATGTAGTTGAATAAAATTGTATTGGACAAAATCAAGAATGCAGGTACTATATTTATTGTTTACAAAGATGCGTGTATACACCTTGGCAGAAGATCTCACTCTGGCCCAGACATGAAAGGAGTCCTAGGAGGCATATTTCAAAGTGAAAGTGCCACTTTGATTGGCTGATTGATTGATTGATTCCTTTCTTTATGCAATAAATATTTATTTATTGTGTATTATGTATCAAGGACCAATGTGTCAGTGACTAACACTGACAAAGCTCTAGCCCCCTAGGTTTCATAAAGTTCACATTTTAGTTTGGGAGGCCAAAATTTTAAAAAATCCCTCTCAACTTAAAACACAATTAATTATTTAATTGTGATTGTAATAAAGTGCTATCAAGAAGTATAGGGCTGTAGAGGATATAGGATTTTATTTATTTATTTATTTATTTATTTATTTATTTATTTATGTATTTATTTATTTTATAAGATATTATAACAGGGGATCCTGCCCTAGTATTGGCCGTGGAGGGCGGGGAGTGTGCTGTGCATGTCACAGAGTGGTGATTGAAGGCATTATGTTTGAACCACGCTGTGATGATAAATTAGATGAAGTAGAAGGGGATGGCCATGTATCCGAGATTGAGAGAACAGCCTTTGTGCAAAAGACTTATCCCTTCCCTAACAAATATAGTGTCCTTCATAAATGAAACCAAATGTGAGTAGAGTGAGGTAGTAGAGTGGAAAGAACTGTATCCACATCATGCAAAGCTTTTAGGAAATGTTAATGATTTTCTTCTTTACCCCCAGAGAATAGAAAGCCTCCAAAGGAATTTGAATAAAGGAGTGAAAAAATTTTTAAAAGATTATTCTGGATTGACCCAGGGCAATGCAGGGATACCATTGGTTCCCACTGACTATGGAGCAAGAAAAACTCTCTAATGATCTGGACTAGCATGATCAATGTGGAAATAGAGAAAAATAGCTTCATTCAAGGAGTATTTAGTATGTAGAACAGAAGAAAAAAAAAAAAAAGACCAGTCCTTGATTGGACATGAGGGTTGAGGAAAGGGAACAGTCATGGCTAGGACTACAGTTTCTCTGGCTTCATGGTGGTGGTACTCTTCTAGGAGATTCTCAACAGTGGAAGGACAGCAGGCTGCAGGAGGAAGACAATCATGTCCAGTGTGAGCTGCCTTTGGGACTTCTAAGCAGAGTTGTAGGCAGTTACGTAGTTCATCTAAAATTCAGAAGGAAGATGTGGGCAAGAAATAAGTTGTTAGATAATCAGATGGCATTGCCTATGGCATAAATATGGAAATAAAGCAAGTTTGGTTAGGAACTTTGAGGAACTCTTTTACTTAAAGACCACACAGAAGGAAGGAGCAGGTAGACACACAATGAAAGTGACATTTGTAGGAGAGAACTTATGGGTATGACGTCTTCTAAGGCAAGGGGAGAGTGTTTTGAGACTACAGAGTGGTAAATGCTATTCCTCAGAATGAAATCTTCTCATTATATTTGAAGAAGGTTTGCTTAGTGTTCTCTTTGAAATGCTCTTACCTGACTTTGCTTAGAGTGATGGTCTACTTGCTGCAGGTGATAGGAAATAAAATCGTTGAGAGCTGATGACTTCATATTGCTAAGAGTGCATGGTGCCAAATCTATTCTAGAATAACATTTATCTCTTGAATGGTATAATTTAGGATGTCTTCATTTAATTCACTGCTAATGTTGTATTAGAAGTTAATATGACTTGTCAGTGCATTATTGTATTCACATTGAAAAGAATTCTTCCTGACATTAAGTATGAGCATCTGAAAGTCTGAATGTGTTCGAAATCATGCATAAATACAAGTATTACATGATCAGTTACTTATATAGGAAATTCTCCTTCACTCTCCCATTCAGCAAACATTTCTTAATTGCCTAATATATGCCACCAGTTATTAAGTGCTGGGGATGAAAAAAATTATCTTAAAACACATTTCTTGTAAACCATCACACTGTTGGGGAAAATAAATATGTGATGGGGAGGAGAGGTTGAACCTGACAAGGCAGGTCAGAGCTGGATTGTGAAGTACTTTCAGTACAAAGCATAACATCACCGTTTAGGGTAACCAAATAATTAATGAGGAAAATGTCTCTTTTATAGACAATTTCTAGCTAATAAATCAAGAAGAAATGATAAAATATCACAGTTGTGCTTGTAATACCTCACTGATCTTGGCAAAAGCTAGTAACAAAAAAGAGATGAGTCATTCTTATGTACCTCTTAATGCAAGTATATGAGACAATCTATGAGATTTTCTTGCCTAAAATATAGAATGCAAAACAGATCGAACCACTAGATCTGACCACCAATTTACAGGAAGTGCATAGCAAACAAACAAACATGTTAAATAATATCATGGAAATGCAATCAGAAAAACCTAGACAGAACAAATACCCCATTTTCTTCAATGACTACCACAATAACAATGACAGTAAGGAAAGGATGAGTGAACACTCCTAGAGTAAAACAGGCCTAAAAGACATAGAAACAATCGGAATTTACGGTCCCTATTTAGACCCTGATTCAAACTGTCGAATAAAAATGTACACAACAATCAGAGAATTATGAACACTGCTGGATTTGTCGCTATTAAGAAATCACAGTTTGCTTTTAAGTGTGATAATGTTTCATAACTCATTTTTCTAAAGAGTTCCTTTCTTGTATCATTTAGAGTTGAAATGCTATAATGCTTGGAATTTGTTTCAATATAATCAGGGATGGGTAATAGATGAAAAGAAGTTGGTCATGAGTTGTGAACTGTTGAAATTGGCTGATGGACGTGTGAGTTTGTTGGTTTATTTTGTTATTTTCATTACCTTTCTATAGGTTTGAAAGTTTCCATAATAAAAAGTAAAAAAAAGAAAAAAGAAAAAAAGAAAGTTCCTAATCAGGGAAAGGAAGGAAGGAAAAGGAAAGAGGTTTCTGATGGCAGCAAGCTGAAACTATTTAAGCAGCTGTTGTAGAAATGTGGACAAAAGATGATGAGGGATTAGGCCAATATTTTGATGATGGACCCAGTGATGGGGAAGAGTTTGGCGGCTTCAGTTAGAACCATGTAGATGGAGCAGGTGAGAAGACTCTAAGGCTAGAGTCCTGGGCAATCTGATGATGAGATTAATCAAACAGTTTGCAGAGAAGCAAATATCACAAAGTTCCTTTTACTAATGTAACGATTTGGGATTCCGGTAGGATATCCAGGGTGAGCTCTCCAGCAAGAAGTTGAGGAGAGTCATGGGAGCAAGACAATCTTAAAAAAAAAAAGTTCATCCAGTTGATTTGGAGGGTTGAACTCAGCCCTGCTAGCAACCCCAGCCACCCCTCCGCACCCTCTCCACCAGCCCTTCCTTCCAACCTATCCCACATGGAACAAGAAGCTATCTGTTGGATAGTTGCTAGTTATTTTTCTTTTCCTTTTCCTCCTGAAACTGCTAGGTTTGTTTGTTTTGTTATACAAAGTGGGTTCTACAAGACGAGAGGATTTAGGGGACAGTTTGGAAAGATTAGTCAGAGAGAAGAGAAAGGATCAATTTTATTAGAAGTAACTATGAAGAGAAATGTGTTGAGGAAAAAGGGGGAAAAGTAGCAGTTTTGGGAAAAAGGGAAACGAGGATAAGCCAGAGATGATTCAAAGGAATTTTATATTTTTCTAAGACAGAAATCATTATTCTTTTCTTCCATCTCTCTATCAAAACAAAAGACAAGAACATGTGTCATCCATTCATGCTCTGGGGTTAGATTTGTGTCTGATCCAGGTTGTGCTGAGAGGCTTTAAGGGCAGAGCAGAACAGCATGAGGATTTTCTTTTCCAGTGGGGTTCTGTAGTAATGGGTGCTTCAGAGGGAACTGGGGAGAGAGAGAGAGAGAGAGAGAGAGAGAGAGAGAGAGAGAGAGAGAGATGCATTTGTATTAAGGATGTTTTATCCTGGATTTTAGACTTCCACTTTTTATTACTATGTTTATTTGCTATAAAGAAGAACACAGAAGTTCCACCAAATTTTATATATTAAAAAAATCCAAAAAGCGTATGGAACAATTGTAAGAAAAATAAACGTGAGAGTTGTATAACATTTCCGGCAGGAACATGGCGGTATCTTTTGAAGATACCACGGAGGCATTAGATAGGGGACCAGGATGGGTAGACAGTTGCATTCTGGAGATTGGAATCATGCAAAAACATGGTAGGATATGTACTTGGCCATGTTTGCAACACTTTGAAATACATTATGCCCCTTTTGTAGATCAAAATAAAGAGAAAGTGGTATTCGTATAAGTATTTGACACAGTCAGTGCTTGATAGATAGGGTTATCAGCATTGTCACCGTCTTTGTCACCTTTGTCATAAATCATGAAAACCAGTTGAGAGAAAAAAGTGACATGAGGAAACACCATATGGACAGGGGCAGCTTCAGCGGCCAGAGCTTGCTGTGCTACATCAGAATGTTCCAACACAGTGGGTAGGATGCACTGCTCTTTCGGTCACTTTCCCTAGGATTGGCAGCTGCAGTGTACCTCCTGCAATGAGATGCTCTCAGTTATCTCCAGTGGGGCGGAGGGAACAGGAGGACCCATGTAATGTTGACAGAAATTATCTCTAAAAAGAGCAATTTATGGCAGTACAACAAATAATCTGGCATGCGACGAGAAATGAAATATCAGCCTGCAAGTGTATTAAGTAGGGACAGACGAAGGTTCAAAGAATGGGGAGAGTGTACTTGAGCCTGAATTGGGTATGATTAATTCTGAAGCCCAGACCTCTCACTCATGGGGCATGGTTATTTGAGATAGACTCAGGTGATAGCTAGAAAGGAGGACATTACTGAAATTGGCTTTATAATTAAAATATGGGAAGATCGACACATTTCTACAGGGAGAAAGAGGTCAGAGTTTCCCATTAGATCGTCATAAAACAGCTAATACAAATGTTGTGAAGGCTTATTCTTAGAATAACATTTTCAGTAACAATGGAGCACATTTTAGAACAGATGATCTCAAGATTGTACGCCACATGGAGGTGGGCTCCACGAGTCTTCTCTTGTATCCTCCCAGTGATTCCAGTAGAGGCAGGAATGTAATGGATAGTCAAGGATTTTAAAATTAAGCATAATGGTGACCTGAAAGGAAATTAGATTGGACCTTTTCCTTGATATGGCTTTATCACTAACCAGCCTTTTGATGTGGCAACGCTTCCTTTATTAGTAAAATGAGCATACTGGGCCAGATGTTGTCCATGTTCTCATTTGTGACTCTAAGAGGAATTAGTTCTAAATTAGATATAAATAAGGCCTGATGGGCATACACACACACACACTAAAAACAAAGCATCAAACCTAGAATACATTTTCTCTGTGAAAATGAGCCACCGTAAATAAAATACTGAATTTTTATACTTAAGGCAAAAATGTCATAAACAATGTAGTTTTCCCAGTGGGTCCTCCATGGCTTTGCCCAGATTCCCCTTCTGGCTGATGGACCTACCCCCTAGTTGTTTGGAATGTCTGCTGCTAAACGCTCACAGCTGCCTCCTTCACTGGGCCTTGCCCTTGGCTGTGAACTGAACTGAACCGATTCAACCAAGCCCCCTTAGAGGGAGCTGCGCAAGGTCCCATAGTGGTGCTAGGGGGATAAAGGCCAACACCCTTGCCTCATTTGACACAATTCTTATGGGACATTCCATCCTTGGAGCCCCAGCTGCAGCTACCTTGCAAATTAGCTTCTCCCACTGCCCAGTTCCACCATCTTTCTTTCCTTATAGCTGTAGCTCTCAAGGGTGCTCCCTGGTTAACCTGCATGCAAGTCTCCATCCCACTGCCTGTTTTCATAGAACATGGTCTAAGACACAATGTCATCAAATGTACCTGTTTATTCACCTTAACAGTGGATATCTGCAAATGGACTTCAGGCTCCTTCTTGGATTCTCAAATGCCCATGTGCACGTGTTGTCAGCTGAGAAAAGAAGCAGGGCTGAAATAAAGCATGAGACTTTATTT
This sequence comes from Eumetopias jubatus, assembly GCF_037043125.1. Lineage (NCBI taxonomy): Eukaryota > Metazoa > Chordata > Mammalia > Carnivora > Otariidae > Eumetopias > Eumetopias jubatus. The sequence continues at coordinate 22,175,451 of NW_028274821.1, read as the reverse complement.
GGGGTCTTAGAATTGCAACTCAGAGAGCACAGATTCAGGTAGCAGTACAAATTGTTTCCCACTAGGGAATAAGAGTCAAAGGTTTTTAAAGACAAAGGGGAATGCTCCTATATGCTTACACAGAATTTTGATTGGTGTTGGTGGCAGAAAAGTAATTTTGGCCAAACATAATTGGTTGCTAAGGCTATCACTAAGCAAAAGTCTGTTACTGTAGCAAGTTGCAGACGTTCTTGCAGAGTCCTTGGAATATGTGCAGTTTGGCCCAGTTGAAAAGTTCATGGTTCTACCCGGTGAGGATAGGCCTAATAAGGTCCATCTCCTTAATGGGCCTCCCCAATCCGTTTAAAACCCCCTGACAGAAGGGACTCCAGTTCATTTCACCTTTCACAATGTCATTCCTTGTGTCACCCAAGACAATGTCATAAACAATGTAGTTTTCCCAGTGGATCCTCCATGGCTTTGCCCAGATTCCCCTTCTGGCTGATGGACCTACCCCCTAGTTGTTTGGAATATGAGCCTTCAGCCATCTCAGATGAGATAATACTTTATTAGCCTTCAACCTGGGGTTGGTGAAAATGAAGTTCGAGTCCTTTCCTGTTAGATCAAGTGTGTAGTCATGCAGACATGGGATAAAGCTGGGCTTGAGGAATGATGACGTGCTTCCCTTTGCAGCAGTATGTTAGGATAATTGAGAGAGTAGTGTGTTTACATAAGGTTCTTTAATCCCCATAGATGGATGGAAAACTGTACATAAAACCTAAGCGTCTGGAAGCCTTTCACTGATGAGAGGGGAGAGAGGTAGAAACTTCTTAAAAATACAGGACAGAGAGAAAGAAAAATTCTCAGAGCTTAACAAAACAACTGATCTCAACTTTCTCTTTGGTAATAGAAGGAACACCTTCCCTTCATAAATGGACTGGCGGCAAATATAATCATAGGTGTTTCACTCATTTGTGTGTTCCAATTGAACTTTTACTTCTTTTGGAATGCAGAGTTTTCTTAACCAAAAGGTAAGAGAGAAGAGGGAAAAACAAAAGCAAATTTTGTCCCTAAAAAAGGGAGCATGTACAACACATATAAATAAGTTTTAAAATGCTTTGATATAACATTTTTCTATGTGGATATTCCATGACAGATGCAATAGTATCTGTTGTTCAAACTTTTAGGTTTTTGAAATCATAGGAAATTAGAGTAGCACATGGTTGAATATGAGGAAATATTCTGGGAGCCATGACAAATTGCACTGTTAGAGCCTCTTAGGATGTCCATGACGTCAAATGCAAAAACAGTCTCTTTCAATTTTGGTCATTATCCTAACTCCAATTATTTATTTTTTTTTATTTTGGTCATTTAGAGCAAAACAGTTCTACTTAGTATTCTTAACTATTTTTCAATGTTACTGCGAACTTCAAAATTTTTGAAAATTCCAGTTACCTTCTACATCGATCATAAAGCTATTCTGTCTAAGGGGTGGCTAACTCTTCAGTAATTAAAAAAACAAACAAACAAAAAAAGCCCTCCAGGAGTGTGGAGCCTGGGGCCAGAGAACACAGAGTGAGAACTCTTCTGGTACCCTCTCCCAATACCTTTTTATTTTCCTTATGACCAAGTTAGTTCATCTTGCCCCTCCTTCCTTTCTCCTTTCTCTCCTTCCTTAGCTCTATTTCTCCTCTCCCAGGTGAAAAAAGGAAAAGATGTTACTATAGCTACCTTTGTGTGTGTGTGTGTGTGTGTGTGTGTGTGTGCGCGCACGCGCGTGCAGAATTTTGTTTACCAGGGGGCCTGAGGGCATCCAGGAGGAACAAGTTAGAGAATCATCAGTATATAGCCAGAATTCATGTTCAATGCTGGATTGCTTGGGAAACTAGCTTATTAACTGCTCCATTTCTTTGTGTTCTTTGAAATAGTTAGTGATGCTTTCCTTGATCTGAGCTAGTGATTTTTTTTCTACATTGTACAGAACATATGAGTTTTCTTTCCTCATGGCTTGCTGTTCAAGCTAGCAGAAGTTAAGGGCAAGTCATGGCTCTATTCATCTCAGGACATCAAGGAGCTCCTTCCAGTGCTCAAATCCTATTGCCATCTTGGCCTGTTGAAGATGTAACAAGTTTTCAGTGGAATTCTTTGTGTCTTTTGAGTGTATACCCTAAGGCACAGGGAGAAATTGACTGAGCAAAATAAACCATGTCATCCAAGCTTGGCACAGTGAAAATCTTGACTTAGGGCTGCTTATTTGGTTATGAAATAAAATCACAGGCAAAAGCATGTGAAAATGGACTTTTCATTTAAAAGTCCCAGAATGCTCTAATTACTAGGCAGTAATTGACTCATTCCATATAGGTTTGTCCTGTATGTTTGTTCCAGTCAGGCAAGTTTGGGGCTCAGTTCCAAACCACACAGTTGGAGGTAGATGGCAGGAGGCTAGTCTGCTGTTTTAGCATGACCTCAGTAAAAGTTCTATTTTGACCCAATGTTGCATTAGGGATTTCTGTATTTGCTGTCTCCCAATCACACCTCCTGTTCCTGGCGCACAGCATGATGCTAGGAGCTAGCTTTTAACAACCTCACCCTATTATAAATAACCAAGGGTATTGTGGGCACAGAAAACTATGAAGGGTGACTATCTTATCAAGACAGCAGATCAGTGGCTGGGACCATGCCCAAAACACTCACCAAATTCACTAAATGGACAGAGTACATTTGTAAACTTACTGATCAAATCCAGGAAGTAAAGTGACATTTTTCTGCAAAATATGACTTACTCTTTACTGTGATTCTAAATTATAGGAAAAGCAGCCACACCCTGGAGGATTCCAGCAAATTGCACTATTTGTGCACAAAAAGCTGCTTAGAATGAAGGGTTAGCCTTTTCCGTCATAAAAACATTTTATGTGATTGGCAAATCAGAAAGTGGTCAATCAGCAGATAGTTATAGAGATGTTTTTCATCTCTGGTAACAGCGGGATGCTAATGGCAGAGTTAAGACGAAAAGGAAAAACAACAACAACAACAACCACAACATTGATTTGTTGACAGAGGCCTAGCAGCTGTCACAGTAAAACATGGTTCTCTTGCACTTAATCAATGTCAGTCTCCAACCCAATCGTTTTGTAGCCCAGATGAGAAGCAATCAAGAGGAACACCTTCATAAGCATGAAGCTTGCTAGATGGGGTTCAATGAAGTGTGTCTTTAAGCTTAGGCACTCAGAACGTGATGCATGACCCAAAGCTAATCAGAAATGTTTAACCCTTTGAAAGGAGGCAGCAATTACTTGCTTGTGTTTTTTTTTTTTTTTTAAAGAAAGAAAATACATTTCCTATTCCATCTACAATTTTTAAGATATCCTGTGTCTGTTTTGATGCACAATTCTTTTTCTTGCTGGATAAGGTGAAGCGTTGTCATTAATCATGGTTCCCATCTTCAAGTGTAGGGTGCTATTTTAAATGCATCTCATTTCTCAGAAAGACAATACAAGAACAGTGACTAATTACCGATTTTCTATAGTTTCTTTCTGTGTGAATGTTTACTTTATGAAATAGCACCTTTATTATTAGTGCCTTTGGCCCAAGGATAATGGCTTAGGGGACTTATGTCCCCTGCAAATCAAGACCAGCTTAAGGACCTCAATCATATTTCCTGTAGAATGAGATTTAATTTCATGTGAGTTTCTTTTTTCTGCTGACCAGTGAGGATGATGCTCTGAGAAACAGGACGCCAGTGACAGGCTCACTCCAATGGAGAGAAATTCCACGCAACGCTCGGTCTCCCAGCTTGGAGGAGATGCCAGCGCTCCTGGGCCACCACACGCCTCTTCACACCATTGCTTCGGCAGCACCCAGAGAAACCGAGTCATCAGGGATTTTATTTCTTTCTAGTTCTCACAGAAGTAGGACTCCTAAGTGGTGGTGGAGGGAGTTGCTTGGGAGTTGGCTGTGAACTATCTGGGGAAAGAACAGAACAAAACCTACATCCTCACTTAATATGAAATACCAGAGCCAGAAAAAGGTATTCTCTTCTTTTGCATCATTTTTTCACTGTAGGTACATTTGTAAACTTACTGATCAAATCCAGGAAGTAAATGACACTTTTCAGAAATAATCTATGAGTTAGGAGATACATATATATATAGAGAGAGAGAGAGACACAGAGAGACAGTCAGAGAGAGACAGAGACTCAAAGCACTGATACCTAGTATGGGATGAGGAAAAAGTATTCAGTAGAGATTAAGAAACAAGACTCCTACACAGTAAATTATTATTTATTTATTTATTTTATGTAGGCTCCATGCTCAGTGTGGAGCCCAGTGCAGCGCTTGAACTCAGGACCCTCAGATCAAGACCCCAGCCAAGATCAAGAGTCAGAAGTTTCATTGACTGAGCCACCCAGGTGCCCCCTACATAGTAAATTATTAATCATGGCTTGAGATTGCCAGGAAAAAATTTAAACAAAAAATAGACAAGAAATTAAAGTGAGCTTTTATCTTTAAGACAATTGTATATCCCTAGGCTTTTTGCTAACAAAGTTATTTTAATTTCACAATTCAGGTATAATCTGTTTAATAGGTTGATTATAATGGTGTGAATCAGGAAGGCTTTTTTTAAAAGATTTGATTTATTGAGAGAGAGAGCGAGTGGGGGGAGGGGCAGATGGAGAGGGAGAGAGAAAATCTCAGGCAGAGTCCCCGCTGAGCATGGAGCCTGATGTGAGCCTTGATCTCAAGACCCTGAGATCATGACCTGAGCCGAAATCAAGACTCGGATGCTTAACCAACTGAGCCACCCAGGCACCCCAAGAATCAATAATCAAAAAGAATCAAGAATTCTAAAAGATTCAAGATTAGAATCAAGATTTTTAAAAAATCAAGTTTTATACCAGATTTCCCACTGGTCAGGTACGCCACTGGCGTTGGTTAACGCTTTCATTAATAAGAATTCAGTTACTTCTCCTGTTAAAAGATAAACTGAGGCATATTAAAAATTTCAAGGATTTACTTGATCAAAAATTGATTAGACTCAGAAGTGGTCAGGGGCACTCCACTGACAGGAGCTGGGGGAAAGACTATAGAGAAGATGTGGAAGCCAAGCAGGGATGTGATTTGATAGGCTACAGTTTAGGCAGTTGCCTTGTTTGGGAGGACCTAGTTGGCTGTTTGTGGTTCACTGTCTGTAGGTTTTGATTCCTTGACCCTGAGGCATTAGCGGCTCAGGTTTTGCTTTGCTCACTCAGGCTCCTCGGCCATCACAGCCACCTCAGACGAATGGCCTCTTTGTTTAATTAATTTCACACTCCCAAACTCAAAATGGTACCGTTTTTTACATTTGTGATGATTTGGGGTCTAACATACAGAAGTCTCAATTTTCTCTGACTAGTGAAATGAAAACAAAATCAAAACAAAACAAGACAAAATTAACAAATAGATTGGAGGATCTAACAGGTTTCGTGACTTTGTTTATGATAGTACTGCATCAAAGCAAAACAAATTCATGACCCTCACTGTGGGGAAAGGCTATTCTCAAGTTTTTTTAGTGAGCTAAGGGATAGACCAGGGAAATGTGTTGTTTAGTAACCACGTACTACAAATTCCAAATATGTAAAAAGCCATCGATACTTTTCTTTACTTACATGCTGCCATTGGCTTTTCTTCCTGGTTTTGTTGCTGTTATTATTGTATATGTAAACAATGTTTTAAATATTTTCATAGGTGTGCTTGTGACTCCTGTCTCTCTAACCCATGTTTACTTCATAAATTCTTAAATGACTCCCAGACAGCAAATTCATCTGTAACAAACATGTTTAGGAACAGCTATGAAGACAGTGGAGAGAGAATGTACTGAACAAATTCTTAATGCCCTTGTCCCTCACCGAGATTTTGGCCAACTTCTCCTTCCCCAAATGTCCAAATCCAAAGGATTTATCATCTACTAAGTTAGATGGAGGTAGAGAGGCCAGGTGGGGAATAGGGCTGCCAGTGCCAGGCTGTTCAGGCCCTCTTTCCCCGCTGGATATTCCTTTCAGCCTGGGCTTGCAACGGCACTTGACAAGGCTTTTTATTTTGCAAATGTGATACTTCTTTAATGCCGGAGTTTTGTCTCCAAAAGCTTTTGTGGAAAACCTTTTTTTCTTTTTTTTCCCCCCTTCATCAACACTACTTCAATATTTATCAGATCAGAGGTGTTATATTCTCTTTATTATCAATTAGTCAGGGCCTGGTATCAACATACATTGATTGATAGCTACTGAAATGCTACCATGGAGACTGGGAGTTGGACTTGGATAAAGATGGGTTACTTACATGGTCTGAACACAATTAGATAAACATCTTTGAGTGCTTTTTCTTAATATGGAGATGTGTTAGACACCTGAAGTAAAGGAAAAGCCCAGTGAATAAATGAATGAGGCAGGCATTTCACATGCCATTGAGGTAGTAGGGATCCCTAAAAAATGGGGACCACTGGCCTTATTTGCTTGAACACCTATGTGTGTGATGTTTGATCATGAAAAATTTCAAAGGTACACAAAAGTAGAGAGAAGAGTAAGTAAAATGAACAATCAGGAACTCGTCCTCTAGATTTAACAATGGTTGCTTACTGTTTGGCCATATTGGCTTTATATATCACACACATGCACACACACACTTTATGTATATGTATGTAGGTGTGTATAAAATATATATATAATCATACATATTTATGACATATTAATGTACACAAATCATATATGTATATGTTTTTTGCTAAAATATATTAATATAAATTACAGAACATACATGTTTTGAAATCACCACAGGATTGTGACTATTGTGTGCTCATTTAGCTTATTTTCATTCGAGTTATGTGAGAGACACCTGAAGTGTCTCTAACAATACACCAAGAATGTTAAGAATCTTAAATGTCATTTTTATTGTGGTGACATTCTTTCTTCATTTGAGGATACAGTTTCTTATTTGTATTAGTTGTTCATGGAAAATATAGTTGAAAATGCAGCATTCATTCTATACAAATTAGAATATTTCTGACAAGTCCCTGGGTAGGTGTATTTCTCTTAAAAGTATTTTTTCAAATCCATGGACTATAAAAATGTTAGGATAGTATTCAATGAAGGCAAACCAAGACTTGGTCTCTTTTGTTACAAAGGGGTTTTCAAAAACTCTAGGATTATGACTTACATATCTCTGGAAAGGGTATTGCACCTCCTTGCCTCCTGAGGGACAAAGGTTCTAGAATTAGGATTTATGCTTACTTTAAATTGTCCCAGACCTTTAAGAATAGAGACGATATGTGTAAGCATGGTCACACTGGGATGCATCTGGCTAAAAGTCTTTTACTTGCTTCAAATACCAACTGAGGGGTGCTTGGGTGGCTCAGTCAGTTGAGCGTCTGCCTTCAACTCAGGTCATGATCCCAGGGTCTTGGGATTGAGCCCCGCATTGAGCTCCCTGCTCAGCAGGGAACCTGTTTCTCCCTCTCCCTCTGCCTGCCACTCCCCCCTGCTTGTGCTCTCTCTCTCTCTCTCTCAAATAAATAGAATCTTAAACAACAACAACAACAACAAAACCCCAAATACCAACTGAAACGATTAATTCCCATGGAGTTACCAGTTGTACTTGCATATGACTTGATAACGATGAGGCAGGAGGGAAGGAGACAAGCTGACCAAAGTAAAGTTGTTTTGGTTTTAGGCTGACACTTAACCTAAAAGTCAGCAGGTCATAAAAAGAGTCATAACGTCTGATTCATGGAAAACCACAAGACCCCACTCCCTCCAGGAGTAAAAGCCACATAGGCTGCACATTCTTAAAACTGCTCCCTGTGGGTAATTTTACAAACCTAATCACAACCCTAAGACAATGAAAAAACTAATCACCTAAAGTAAGTTAAAGAGTAAAACCCTCCCTGTACGATTAGCTAATTAAAACAAAACAAAACAAAACAAACCCCAAAACTTCTAAAACCCTTTGATAGAGGCGGGGGGGGGTCCTATTGCTCATCTGGGAGGGGAGACCACTTTCGTCCGTGATGTAGCTCCTTTCTTACTTCTACACTTAATAAACCTTTATCCCTTTCTCCAAATGGCTTGCCCTTGAATTCTTTCTTGCACAAAGCCAAGAATCCTCTTGGCAATAGGTCTTCTTCTTGGGGCCTCGACCTGTCTGGCATCAACTATGCTTCTCTTTGTCTTAGTCTTTCCTAGATTCCAGATCATGCCCTACCTTCCTTTCTACCTGACATCCCGATTTTATTCTTGTCTATGGCCAAGATGGCAGACTGTATAGTCTCACTCCCATTAGCTTGTCTAGCCTTTGTCAAGATACCTGCACTCAAGGGTGCTCTTTCCTAGAATGGTGCCCAAGGATAAATGTACTATTTTCTTATGTTTGCCCACTGGTTTACTTTCCCATGCAGTCTGCTTAACAGTTGCCTCAGCTCTAAGATTTTCCCATAGACTAATTGATCTTTTGGAGCCCTTTTGCTGGAGCTGTCAGGGTGTAGGAAGAAGATGATTGACATAGGTGGTGGCTCTCTGGCTGTCCCTTTATTCTACCACAGTGGGCAGTGGGCTGGGCTCAGGGTTCTCCCAAGGACAATGTCATTCATATAATTGAGTTAGTTGAGATAAAGCACCTAGCACAGAGGTTACCTAGCACATGGTAGGTCTTCTAGACATACCGATTTTCCCTTTTCTGCCTTCCAGAGAAAGAGGGAGCTGGAAGGAGGGAAGGAGAGAGAGAGAGAATCTAATGTGTGTCTTAAGAGATATTTCAGATTCATTTCTGAAGAGGTCATGTCTTTTCACAGCTGACCATATTCTTTCACTGAATTTGGCTGATGCTTTAAGGTGTACTTACCTGTGGAAGGAAATGTAGGGGATAGCTGCCTTCAGCAGTTCGCCCAAAACTAGATTTAGATGTGTGACTGTCATGCCATAGAGCTCCTACAAACTTTCAAGAGGGTAACACATCAGAGTGGACTAAATCCTCAGTTTGCCTGCTTCTCTAAATGAGCCTCTGCAACCTGGAAAAGAAAAATTCACACGTCTATTACAATCAGTAAACACCTTCTGAACACATTGGCAATGGACATATTGCTAGGCTCTGAGAGGGTGGCAAAATGACTCGCCTATAGATCATATTTTTCCCACTCAGTACACACACCCACACTGGTGAAAGCAGCCGCTTTCTGGCAGGACGGAGGTCTCCAAAGTCTGAGCAGCTCACTTATAAGATGGTGTATTCCCTGGGACTGACTACCCAAGCAACATACTAAAGCATCTTATATAATAGTCACATCTTTTTGCTCCTAGTTCTTTTTGTGTTTTTACTTAAGAGAAGGCCAGGCAAATGGCTCCCAAATGTTCTCAATTGACAGCAATTTTTGTCCATTTACACATGAAAGCATGTGGAATGAACAGGCATGGAAGGAGAGTAGCAGGCAGGCCCATGGAGCCAGCAGAGAGCATGGTCTCCATGCTAATGGGAGAAATTATAAGAAATCAGGCTTACCAAATCTTTCCCCGAATGTGCTATTAAAAGGAAGCCTCACAGATTCTTAGTTATTTGGTCACCTCTGTATGCAAAGCATTTGGAAGGTAATTCTGGATGTTATTTGATCAATGGAAAGCGATGAATCATCACATTTCAATAATACCGAATGTACAGGAATGATAAATGAGCAAGTGATTGGTGTCCGGGTAATGAAAGGGAATGCAAGCAGTGCAGATGTTGCTCAGCTCTGGACGTGCAAATTAACCAGTAAGGCACGTTTGTCAGAAATTTCTCACTCAGGGTTTTATTTATTCCCCTTTCCTTCCCCCGTCATTTATCTTTTCTTAATGTTTAATTAACGGCCCAAGCGATGTTTAGGTAGCTCAGATCAAGTGTACAGAAAAATCCCTGATAACTTTTTCTCTTCTTTCCACGTTTCATTTTAATTTTTGTACAGATGTGATACGACTTTCTGTGCTGTCTTATGCTTGGTTCTTATTTAAAATTTCTTTCATTTGAACGTGAAAATTCTTTACCTTTAGCATTGAGTATGGTGTGGCGCTGGTTTGTGGTCGACTTTATAATTGCTGTGTAACAAAATGAGAACTCTGAATGACTTCAGAGTAAATGCTGGAATTCGAAATCCACTCTTACAAAGTGCAAATGCATTTATAAGTTACTTATTTTATTAGCTAAAGAGAAGAGATTAATGGGAGATGTCTCAGACCTGAAAAAAATAAAAAAACAAGTGTCCAATCAGTGTACCTCCTGTGTAAAATATAATTAAGGTATGTTTCTGAAATTATTTGGAGAACAATTCCCTTGAAAATCGAGCATATTGTGTTTGAAGAAAATCAGGATTTTTTATGATGTGTTTTCCCTTTCTTGGTTGATTTAGCTCATGGTAGAAAAGGAAAAAAAAATGTACCGTGTCTTTCCTAAAGTTAGATTATAAATATTCCATGTGCAGAATAATAATCTTAAATCAATTTGGGTTGCCCTTTACATCTCCCCCACCCCAGAGCTAGTCCTTAAACCATATAAAGTGATTTGTCTGGAGTCCATTAAGGATTTATTGTCTATCAAGTATGCACACCCTCTGTTACCATGAGGTGAGGAAACCTTACTACAAATTAGAGTATATGGCTTTATTAGCTTCCTTTGGTTGCTGTAACAAATTACCACAGACTTGATGGCTTAAAACACAGAAATGTATTCTCTCACAGTTCTGGAGGCAGGAGTCTGAAATTAAGGTGCATCAGCACGGGCATGCTCCCTCTGGGAATCCTTCTTTGCCTCCTCATCTTCTGGTGGCTCTTGGTGCCCCTTGGCTTGTGCTGCATCTCTCCAATCTCTGCTTCTGTCTTCACATGGCTGTCTCCTCTTCTCCCTGGGTGTCTCTCTTCTGTGACTCTTATAAGGACACTTGGCATTGGATTTAGGTCCCACCTGGATAAACCTGGAAATTATCTCATCTCAAGATCCTTAATTATATCTCCAAGATCTTTTTTTTTTAAGATTTTATTTATTTATTTAACAGAGAGAGACACGGCGAGAGAGGGAACACAAGCAGGGGGAGTAGGAGAGGGAGAAGCAGGCTTCCCCACAGAGCAGGGAGCCCAATGCGGGGCTCGATCCCAGGATTCTGGGATCATGACCTGAGCCGAAGGCAGACGCTTAACGACTGAGCCACCCAGGCGCCCCTCTCCAAGATCTTTTATCCAAATGGTGTAACATTCATAGATTCCAAGAGTTAGGGCATGGACATATCTTTGGGGTTGGGGGGGCACCATTCAATCTTATATGATGGCTCGGGTCGAGACTGCTAAAAACAACGTTGGAACTTGATGAAGTACAACGACAGTTTTCCACTTCATGAACCCTCCTGAGATTTTAATTTGGCCATTTTGTTTCAGTAGTACTTCCCAGTTTGTCTTACCATGCCAGTAAAACTTTGCTCTGCAGCTAGAATAACTAGAATAATGCCTTCTACATAGTGTGTGTGTGAGATGAACAGCTGTTAAATAAATGAGCAAATGAACTGTCCCTTTTATAGGCTTCATTATGGAAACAATATATGGTTTTTGAAAGTTTTCCAAATATGGTTTGGAACTATAATATTGAAACTGATTTGGAGGCATACATCCCCCCAACACTCAGTCACTTCTAGTGTGATATAGCCTACCAATTGAGGGTTGCTGCTCTAGAAAATATAAGATCAATGAATCTTTTGGATTAGGAGAGTAGCCTGCTAAATCCACATATAAAGGTTGTACCAAGAGAAAGATCTAGCATTCAGAGCATCCTAAATTTAGCTATAGTGAGGGTGCATAAGAAGGGTTTGATAAACAGTGGGAATTAGTCGAGAAGGCCATGGGGGATTTGGGGAGGGTTCTGCTTGTAGAAAGCTGATGATTTTATTCCAGAGAGCAGGATGATCAGATGGATTATATTGTTTAGCTTCCTTTTTATCAAAATGGAGGTTACTTTTTTCTCCCTCTTTCATTAAGAAGATATTATTAATATATCTTTATATACAGAGACATAAAAACAAAAATAATTCCAATAACTCTGCAACTCAGAAATAAACTTGTACATCCCCATGTGGACAGTTCGATAAGGACAGTGAAGGTGTTTGACCTGGAGGGGAAGTTGGATCCATGTTGAAGAAAAGAACTGAGTCTTCAGGGCAGTGCTGACCATAAGGGGTAATGAGTCAAGTTGAACCCTGAAGTCAAAAGCCAGAGTAGAAAGAAACCCGGGACAGTATTGTGAGATGATGTAGGACAAGTGGTTCCGGATGTCTGTCCTTGGATGGTGCCAACAGGTTGCTATGGTTACAGACCTGATGGGTCAGGGGAACTGGAAAATACCAGAGAGCATGAGATTCAGGAGGGATGACTCACAGGAGAGTTGGAGGGAGATTCCCTAATGGGAAGAAATTGTTGAAGCAATAATTTAATCATGCCATGATGAACGTGGCCATAAAAGATCACAACAATCATTTCCATACTGTGATTTTTAAATTATTTTATGATTTATAGCATGACCACTTCTAAAATTGAAGCAGATTCCAACTAGAATCATGTATCCATTGTATATGTTTGTTGCCGTGCTAGCCCAGGCTGGCCTTGGTACCTAAGGCAGGATCTCTTATTCCCAGGGGATGGAATTGAACTCTGAGCTGATTGTGATGCATACTCAGGGTTAAGAACCCCTACTCCAGGGTGGCCAGTTCTAAAGGACTTGGTGGCAATTCTCAGTGTCCAGAGTTTGGATTGATTTGAGGAGCAGGATCTAATCCTGTGAGAAAGTCTTTGGCAGAAGCAGTCAAGGTCATACAAGGTTCATCAAGGTTAGGGTTTAGGTGGAGGGAGCCATCTTGGAGATCCCGACTGGGGCTCATCAGACAGACCAGCCACACACATGGGGGTGCCACGAGAGGCTCAGAGGACTAAATGCAGCCCAGACACAGGAGATTGCTTCTAGGTTTAGGGTGCTGGTGGGTCAGAGGCACTCACCCGCTGCCAGGCTGGATTTGCACGGGTGTAGGAGCTAACTAGGGTAGACCTCCTACTGGCAGAACTCTGGCCCTCGCATCTGGGTAGGCCAGGAGCTGGCGGGGGGGGGGCATATCTGGAACTGGTACTTGTTAGGTTCCTCCTTTTATCTGGAGGATTCATGGAGAAGGCGATGTGATAGCACAGGAGAGCCAGCCGGAGCCCAAGTCGGTCAGTTCCCCCTCACGGGGCAGAATGGTTGCTGAGCACATGACAAGAATGGATGTATTTTCTGACAGTTAAACCCCCCTTTTAATCACCAGGCTTTGAATCCTTGGCATTATCCTCAGCACCAACTACTTCATACCCTATCTAGTCAGGTATTTGCTAAACAAAACTCACTCATTGTAGAAGATATGGCAGAATGTTTCCATTTGGATGACGTGTGTACGTGTTTGTGTGTTGGGGGAGGTGATGAAGGGGTGGAGGATCCTGGGGAAAATAGCACACTGCTTAGTGGAGACAAACAGCAAAACCACTGCACCATCCTCAGCCAAAAAAGAAATAGGAGTGTGTCAAAATTAAGCTATTGAGAGATTATTTCATGCTGTTTAGATATAATTTAGATTAAGGGAATGGTGAAGCAATGTGAAGATAAATGAGTTAATTCAGAGTCAAGGATTTTTTGTCCAGGATGGGAAACACATACTGAAGGGATTTGGAAGCCGAAGAAAACAAACCTCTTTACACAACAGATTTGAAAGGACAATTTCAAGTCCTGACGAAGGAGTGTCGGATACAGTGTGGCTGTGGAACTCTGGGGCGCGCTTTGCAAGTGGCGCAAAGTGGCAGATGACAGGCCGTTAGCGGTGATTATTGCTGATGGGTGAGGCAGGGTCCCTGGGATTCAGAGCGGGCCGGGGCTCTGGCATGACTTTCGGCTCACTGACTTTCACTCCTCAAGGTCGGCTTGGCCTGATCGGTCATCTTCAACTCAGGGTAATAGCAGTAATTTTCACTTTATTCATTTCTGCCTCTTGGCTGGAGTTTCTTTAGCACATCACTTAGTGAAGGTGTTGGGCAGTTTCCCTCGGCTTTTGATGAAAAGAAGATTTTTGATTGTGACTAGCATTTTAAGTTCTCACATCTGCCTTTGACTCAATCAGTTATTTTCTGGGTTGTTTTACATGTGACATACATTGGAATGGATGATTCTTTCCTTCTTTCCTTCCTTTTTTTTTTTTTAAAGCCTCTGCTCTGTGGGGAGATTTTCCTCCCATGTAATACCTTAATTGGGGGAAAATAAATTATGACCAGTTGAGAAACTATCAGCTGCCCTTCCTTTATGTGGTAACGTTCTAAAGCTGGGTACATACTTCCCGTGGAAAATCTGAAAAGTTACAGAGCACAGTGGCCCATGGTGGGTATTGGCTCTCTAAAAGATTTTCAGTTTTGCAGATCTACATGGGTGAGTCTGGTGTCACAGGAACACCCTCTTACCTGATTCACAAATTCCTCCAAGCAAACTCCCCAGATCTTAGCAATAATAGACTCATACCTGAAGGTTTAGGGAAAATGTATCTTTAGGAGAATATAGGAAAGAAGAGAACTTTCCAAATGGTGAGCAATGATAAAACAATGCAAAAATATCTTCCCTACCTACCCTTAGCTGGGCACCCCCTTTCAGGTTCACCCCCTTCAGAGTCACCAGTCTTGGCAACTCTGGTGTAAACATGAGTTCTTTCTGCCTCAATATGGGCACTGAAATGGTGTGATAGATACTGCCTGTGAAGTGGCTCTTAGAATTGGACCCTCTGTTCTATTGCTATTGCCTCTGTTCTGGTTTTGGTTCCTGTCATCTGTGGCAGATACAATTGCATTACCTGCAGTCTCTCCTCTTCACCATCTCTGCTTTAAAGGATCACCACAGATGCCTTTCTAAAACTTCAATTGGATCATTTCACTTTGTCCCTCAACAGTGAATAACTTCCAGGACCCAAGTCAGGAATAAAAGTTAATTCACACAACATGGAATATGAGATCCCCTCAGAATTCTGACAGTAAGTTGAATTTTTTAAAGCAGATTTAAAGAGATAATTTAGGCTGAACGTGCATATTTTAAGTCGATATGGAGAGCAAACGTAATGAAAAATCCATACATATTTGGTTTAACTTCATCTGATTCTATCCTAATAACTTTATCCAACAGATTAAATATATTATAATTATCTAAAGTAATTGACAGAGAATATTATTTGCTCACCAAAAGGAGTCTATGTTGTTCAGAAAATTGAATATGAATATATTATAAATGTTATAGAGTTATATTTATAATTATGGAATTTTAAAAAATGAGAAAACCTCTTCAAGTGGCCAAGCCTACTGAATTTTATAAAATATGAAAATTTACTTTAAAAATTTAAGCACTATGAATGTTAGTGAATATACATAACCACAATGCAATTATCAAAATTAGGAAATTCACCTTAATGTGATTTTATTATTTTATGTACTTTATTTAAATTTTGTCAGTTGTTCCATAAATATTCCTTTTTTGGTCCAGGATCTAAACCCAGGATTACATGTTGCATTTAGTTGACATATCTCTTTAGTATGTTTCACTTTATCTGTCATTTATTTTGGGACAACAGCAAATGAGACTAACAGCCCTTATGCCCCTACCCCCTCGCCAAAAAACTCCCCGAACCCTGACATCTTAAGAGGCTAAACTTAGATTCTAGAAGCCAATAAGAAGTAATATCTTACCTAAATTTTGGACTTCCCAAAGCAACAGTGAATTTCCCAGAGATTTTGCTCTCCTTTATGCAACTCATGAAAAATGGATTATGGATCTCCGGAGGCTTCCCAGACATCTAACTGGAATACCAGCAGTAAATGAGCAGATTTGCTGGAGCATGGGGCTATTACCTGCCATGTTTTTCATTTCAACTCTAGCTAGAGATCCCACCAAACAAAGAGTCAGGATATAACATACACACACACCTCTGCTGAACAGTCAGGCAGCATTTGAGGAAAATCATCTCTATGCTGTGCCAGGTCAAATAGCTGAGAAGGGATAATGGACACAAAGGAACGGGAGGGAGAGGTAACTAAGTCAAATCACCTGTAAGGAGAAAACACTGGAACTGTTCCCAAACTGTTATACCTTAAGAGACAAAAACAAAAAATTTAGGGACATCAAGTGTTTCAATCCTAAAGTAATTCTTGACTCCTCAGATTAGCATCTTGTTCTTAGGTGTAGGATATTAACAATAGCTATTTAAATGTACATCCGGTTGCCCTATGTTTATCAAACACCTTCATTCTTTATGTAATTGGTAGTTAATTGCAGAAATTAGTAAAACACGATCCTTACGCTGGAGATGCACTAGTGTAGGTAGAGCTGTCAAATAGAAATATAACACTGGCCACATTTGTCATCTTAAATTTTCTAAGAGCTACATTAAAAAAATGGAAATGGGTGAAATAAATATTAATAATTTAGTTTACTCAACATATCCAAATATTATCACTGTGTTTTGGCAATATATTGTAAAATACTAGATAATTTATACGTTGTTTTTACATTCTAAGCCTTTAAAATTTGGTGTGTATGTTACAGTTACAGCACATCTCAATTTGGACTGGCCACATATGGTGAATAACCACATGCGGCATCCCTATTGGACAGTGCAGGTCTGGAGGAAGGTAGGAGTGAAGGTAAAGCTACATTACAAGTGAGAAGGTCTGTGGTCCAAGGACTACCAAGGGTTCTGGGAAGGACAAAGTGACATGCTCCTTGGAACAAAGTATCTTGTATTCCAGTGCATGTCCTAGCACTTACATTTTTACTATAGATATAGTTTGAATACGTTCACTTTTTTAAACGAAAGAGTAGAGATTCTAGAGTCATAAAAATCTTCACTGAGACATTGATGCCAAGTCTTGAGTGGCATGTTGGGGTCTACCCAGTAACGAAGGAGCTAAAAGTGGAAAAAGAAAAATATTGCCAGGCAGAAAGAAGAGGATGCAAAAAGCCCTGAGATCTGGGGCTTATTTCAAAAGAACCTGCCTTTTGCTGTTATCACAGATCTGGTTTCATTTCAATCCATTGAGCTTGCTCATACTTTTTTGATCACACACAATTTTAGAGGAGACGTTTGCAGAAATAAAGTATGGAATTGTTAAGGTAGTTTGTGCCAGACAGTTAATCGACCTGGAAAATTCAGGTCAATTTTTTTTTTCAGCTTTGTTTTTCCCAGGTCCTCTCCATGAAGAAAAAAAAAATATATATATATATATATATAGAGAGAGAGAGAGAGAGAGAGTATATGTATGTTGTTTATATTGCTTAAGGTTAGTTCGGAAGGGTTTTGAATTCTGATCCAGTCTGGCATTAGGAACATCGTTTTCAGCTGCTTTAAAACATCAAATGAGTAGCCGCTGTCCTGTTAATGCTTGAAAGATGCTTCACAGCTTTGAATGAATTGAGTACAGAGTAACATTTCTTAAAATCTACTTGACCAATGCCAGATCCTTGTGAAACAGATTGTTCCCTCTCAGTGGAAAGAATGTATGAGGGGGAAAAGGCACCTCAACAACTCTTAACCCTTTTAAGTCAACTTCAAATTCCCCCAAAGCTGACAGAAGGTCGTGTCCCCAAGTTTAATTTTGCCCTTGTTCTGTAGGTAAATGATGAATTTACGTATGTAATGTTCACAGTCAGCAAACATTCACACAGCCTTCGAGCCAAGTAAAGAAAGAAAAAAATAATAAGAGAAGAAAAATCTACTTGAGAAATGCAGTTGAATGTAACACCCTTTTACCTACAAGCTTCAATATGCAGACCTTTCTTTTACAAAGGAAGGTTGGTGGGGGGAAGGTAACTGAACAATCTTAGAATTGAAAAGCACACCAGCCAAACAGAATTGCTCATTTTCCTCAGGAAATAGCAAGAAAGGTGAAAATGAAGACCTCGTCCAAATGCAAACCCACTCAAATGAAGTGTGAACGCCAATCAATTTTAGCAGTGGTCTGGCAGCCTCGGTTCCAAACAGCAAGTTGAGACAGCAAGTGCCTAAGCGTGATTTGCCAGCTCTGTTCCTGCTCCTGGCCAGGAGATGCAGACGATGCCCACACAGAGCAAAAGGCCAGGCTTCCACCCACAACGTGAGGCGGATTCTGCACTAATTACTGTGGCAGCAAAGCTTGTGCCAAAGCGACGTCCGGCATCTTTGTTGCAGTCTGTCTGTTATTGGTATGCTGCTTCTCCAGTTTGTGATCTGCATGTAAGGAGCATATGGAAAACATGAATATTAATGGTTAAGTGAAAAATACCTACGTGGAAAGCAACCTCTTTATTTATACTAGATTCACTGAACTTCTAATTTGAAAGCTGATTTCTCTTCTTATTTCTTTTTTCTGGAAAGATCGACCGAAAGTCTTTATGTATGTAATTTTTAATTCAGTGTCACACAGGACAGATTTTTTTTTTTTAACCAAACAAAATGGGAAACTTTCAAAATGTGGAGTTGCATTTGTAACAGTTAATACTATAAACAAATCCACTCAGATTTAATATGTTTTGCCAATTCTAATCCAGAGCAAGACATTTTAGAAAAATCTTTGCAAAGTCAACAAACATTACATCATAATGTAATACTGTTCTATTAATAAAATGTTTCAAAATTGAAAGGGGAAAAAAATCTTACTGATATGCTTTTAAGTTTTCATGAAAAGCAGGAATCGAATCTGTTGTGAAGCCCACGTCAGTCTGAATGAAATTCAAAATTGGGAAAACATTTGAACCAAATTTGTAGGAGTAGCACCTTCCACTGCTCTATGACTGGGTTTCAAGATGTGACAAGAAGAAAGCAGGGACAATGTCACAACAAGGGTAACACAAAAGAAAAATGGAAATCATATTTTGAATAATTTCCATCAAGTATTAGCAGAATTTAAATAATCCAAATCTTGAACATCCCAAGATTCTTCTTTTGTAAAACCCAAAACACAGCCAAGCAACCATAAGAAAATTAACGTGAGATTTTTTTACGTTAGAAATCATACTACCCTTTATTTGTAAGTAAGAAACTAGTAACATTAATGATGCTAGACACACATACGAAACCAGAGTAAAAGGAAAAAAATATCCTCAAAATGAGGAAAAGCTATCACAAAGCTCATGAACTTTTTTTCCCCCCACAGAAGTGTTACTACTAAGCTATGTATTTGTTGAAAGCAATGCAGTAGATAAAAAACAGGTGGGAATATACAAAAGAAACAACAACAAAAAAGTAACAGAAGAGAAAATCACCCACAATAACTCCTCACCAAGCTAAATACAAAACCTTACCATTCAAAAGCCCCTAAAAGCATCACTGTACATATTGTGGTTGACACTAGTGGTTGGCTGTCCCCATAAGCATTATCAGCCCCTGTGACACGTGTCACCTTCCACCATAAGGGCTGGAAAAGCTAATTACTCATTTCCCCAGCCTTCTTGAAGCAAGAAGAGACCACGTGACATAATTCCTGGAATCGTTTTTGCATTCCCGATAGATTGAAATAAATAAATAAATTTCTTCTTTCCTTTTTTATGCCTTGAATGTGACTGTGATGTTTGGAGCTGGGGTAACGTCTTGTGAGGTAGGTACAAGTGGATCCCTGAGACATCATCCCCAACATCTCTGAACTGCTGAATCACTGCCACTTGTCACATAGCTCTACTTCCAGGCAAAAAGATACTACTGGTCAAAAGAACAAAATCATTTTCCTGGAATCATCAGAAAACGATTACATAGCTTTACTGACTGAAATCCAGGTAGTTGGGCAGTAACTGGCCTTGACGTGTAATACTCACATTGTGGAAGAGTCCAGAATATACTCTTCATAAAGACACAAAAGAAGTCTCCCCAAAAAAGGAGAGGAGAGGGCTGAGGCATTAAGTATTTAATTCTTACTTCCAAACTCATCAATCGGCAAGGAGCAGGATCTATTGGGGCAGCCTTTCCTACTTTTCACCTTTGTGATGCTTAATACAAACAGCTTTTCCTTTTTGGGATTTTCTTGGGTCCACTGGTAGGCGTTTCTGGTTTATCCCAAGAAAGCCCTGAAGCGGATCAAAACAGAACAGAGTTACAACTCTGTCCTTACTGATTTTCTAACTGCTTGATGTATCAATGAAAGAGGAGTGTTAAAGAAGCAATTGTAATAGTGTATTTCCCTATTTCTCCTTGCAGTTCTATCAGTTCTGCCGCTATGGCTTGATACTCTGTTGCCGGGTCCAGACACATTAAGCCTTATTATATGTTCTTGAAGAACTGACTTCTTTATCCTTCTGCTGTATCCTTCTTTATCATTTCTTTGTTATGACTTCTGATTTGTTTAAAGTTAATATAGCTACTCCAGCTTTCTTTTGATTGTTATTAGCATGGGCTATCTTTCTCTATTCCCGTACTTTTTACACTATCCCAGTCTTTATATTTAAATGGTTTTCATGGACAGCATGAAGCTGGGTCTTGATTTTTCTATCCACTCGGACAACATATGTCTTTGTGTATTTATATCATTCACAGTTAGGGTGATTATTGATATAGCCGAATTAATAGTCTGTTCATTGTATTTGTTCTTTGTGTTTTTGTCTTGGTTTTTGTTTTTTATCTTGCCTCTTCTTCTCTCTTCTCTGGTTTTAATTGAGGATTTTATAATTTCATTTTATCTCTTCTCTTAGCATATAAATTATGGACTGAATTGTGTTCCCACAAAATTCATATATTAAAGCCCTAACCCCTAACGTGACTATGTTTTATTATCTTATAACTAAATCTCACTCTTTTAGTTGGCCTGTGTTCTAGGGCTATCGCCTTCAGAGATATTTCCAGGGCTATGACCTTCACAAATATTTCTTGGCTTATATCCCCTTCACCCACCCTTTATGTGAGACAGGAAGGGTGGCAGGAACTAGAGTTTGGTAATTACTCTTCCAGGTGGGTGAGATAAGGCTCTAATAAAGTCTTTCCCTTATAAAATCAGTGTCCTGAAATATATTAATTAAAAAATTGGAAGTATAGTTAGACCAACAGACTTGGAGATGACTGCCATTGAAAAGATAGTTTATTACTCACAGATTTCTAAAGCAAGGGGCATGCCACATCATGTTGGGCCATATGGGGAATCCCCAGGGTCTGTCATGAGGCAGAGGGGGAAGGAGGAACTGTGGGCAAGAGCCTTTATAGTAATTTCCACAGGAAGGAATGGGTAAAGCATGATAAACCGTTTTAGGATTGACTGGTTATCATAGCTTTAGTGGGCTCTGGAGTCCCACTAGTTGTGTTGTACCTAGCTCTGGGATGACAAAGGCAGGCTGGCACTGGCCAGGAGTGGGAGAGCCTGATAAAGGAGGTGGTTGGGTGTGGGTTCTGGATTGGTTGGTTTGCATTTGAAAAGTGCTCTCTCAGGAGAGCTATTTACGCTCTCTAGGATTTGATAGTCCCTCTAGGGCCATCAAGGTTCCAAGATATAAGAGCATCAGAATATGGAAAATAAAGACATGGTTACGGTTAATACAGTGAGCTTTATTTTTTCTCCCTCCACTACAAACACTAATGCTTGTAGTGTTATTTTTCCTCTCTGTTGCAAGAACTGGGTGGGGTGAGGGAGATTCTTTTTTTTTTTTTTTTTTTTTTGGCTCTTCACTGTGAGAATCTGGTGAGGTTTGTGGAAGTAAAACCCACAAAAGGAGGACAGCGCCCCTGAGATTGCACCAGAATTTTCTCCCCCTCGTGCTAGTCCACACTCTGCCTCCAGCAATTTTTGAAAAGTACCATTTCAGTTCTCACCAGTTTATGGCTTTAGCAGCTTTTGCTCTGGGTGAGTAGATCTTGGCTGGGACCATCTATTCATCTTGCCTGTCTCTCCAGATTTCATCTGACGCTTGGCCCTGCAACTTCTATTTTCTAACAGGTCCAAGAAAAGTCACCACTGTTCAGTTTGTTGAGCTTTTTTCTTGTTGTAAAGATGGAAGTGACAACTTCAAAGGTCTTCGCATTTCGGAGCTGAAACTAGAGGCATTGCAACTGAAACCAGAAATCTGATCATAAAACTGCAATATCACTGGTGCTTTCTAAAGATTAGGGCACTCAACTATCTACAGATTAAAGCTCCTGGTCTTCCACCCTCAAAATCGGCTGAGAAACATAGTAAAATGCAGGAAAAAAATTCTAACATGTTAAAATTTTTGAAGTCTTTAGATTACACTTTTTTTTTCTATAGTGATACAGTCCCATTAGCTGTGTGTGCTTTCTCAAGACCCTAGCGCTACCCCAGAATAGCCATTTTTCTGCCCACAAACAGCTGCTGATATGGACAAAGTCATGATAAGCTACAGAGTTCCACGAAAGTAAAATTGATACCAGTGTTTGCTAAAACCAATCCTAAATCTGTCCCTTCAAACCATGCCAGTTAAATGGTTAAGTACCCCATCCTAATAACGGACTGCGTGACACAACATGAACTATTAGAGATGCCAAGGTCAAAAACTTTCATGGTTTTTACTTGCAAAAGCCCAAGGTGAAAAGCCTTATACTAGCTGTATCACATGACAAGACTCGAACAGTGAGCATTATTGTATCTCCTCAACCTCTCATCCTTGTGTTTCTCAATGTTCCTGGTCAGTGAACTGAGGGATGGGTTTTGATAGGATCAAACCACTAATCCTCCTCTACCCTGCCTGGAGTTAGAAACAATTGAGAGATTGGCGAAGTACTTAGGGATAGATGGAGATGTAAATATCACCTATATGGCTGATATAGCTATATTGGAGGACAGCGAAAGTCTGATGGATAAGTGGAATTGATATTTCTAATTGCTTCTCAATTTAGACATGATTACAGCCTACCTATGGGAAACAGCAGAGGTAGTTACCCAGAATCACTACTTTCTACTATTTTGTGGTGGATAGGGCAGAAAAAGCCAAATCTCTCATTTTTAAGTACTTTTCAAATATTAGCTCAATTCAATTGAGAAGGATTCATACCTATAAACAGATAGCCCATTCGAAAACCACAGGGAAGAGTAAGAGATTGGGCAAGATGCTGGAAGTATTTTGGGAGATTCCTAGTTGTAAAAGCTCAAAAAATGGGCAATATATGTTCTTCCATTAGGAGGGAAGAAAGAAGGAAAGTATTAGAGCATTTCATAAATTTTTATATCCCAATTAGTGAAATTATAAAATGACATACTTAAATGAATAGGCTTCAGTTGACAGGAAAATCACTCATTTAGGCAGCAGATACCTATAAAAAGAAAGCAAGGGCCAAGTTATGATTATCTGAGACCCTTGGAGCTAATCATTGCTATAAGCTCTTTTTTTTTTTTCTAGAAATCTAGGAGTCATCAAATGCTCTTCCTTTATCATACACAAAACCAAAAAGTTCATGAGCTTTTAGTTATGCATTTGAAATACATTGTTTGTAAAAACTTTAAAGACGTATGCTAATTTTTTAACCTAAAGGAGCCATCAATTACATATTAACCTGTATACCTCAGTATTCTTTAGCTCAGTATATTCTGTATTTAATTGTCTTCATGTGCCAAATTATATTGAAGGAAAGAAAACCTTTAAAATATTTAAGGAAAGAAAATCCTTTAAAAATAAAAAAATCCTTTATTTTTATATATTACCATTTCAAATAGAGTATTCTGGATGTGATCAACTCAATATTGGCAAAATACTTTCATTTTGTTGTTGTTTGTAAATCATATAGTCTTTATCTAATCTTGGTTTCCTCATCAATTAGCTATGTGATTTGGGCACATCATTTAATAAATGAATGATGGAAGCACATAACTTCCTTCAGACATGCATGATAAGCAAAGTGGTAGAGAACGCAGGCCCTAAAATTCAAATAAAATTACTCTGAATTTTGTGTGTTTCACAGATAATTTAAAGTATATTTTTATTATCTGTTTCTTATTAATTTGCTTGAAACTTGATTACTTCATTGATTTCTGTTTCTAATTATCTTCTGAAAAAAAATTCACTGGACATTGTTATGGGCTGAATTGTGTCTTCCTCAAGCATTCGTATGTTGAAGTTCTAACCTGCTGTACCTCAGAGTGTGACTGTATTTGGAGATAGGATCTTTAAATAGGTAATTAAGTTAAAGTAAGGTGTATTGAGGGGAGGGGGAGGAACCTAAGCCAATATGGCAGGTTTTCACATAAGAAAAGGAATATGGGACAGAGACACACAGAGGGAAGCCCATGTGAAGCCATGGGGAGAAGATAACCATCTGCAGGCCAAGCAGAGAGGCATCCGAAGAAACCAACCCCGACAAGATGTTGATTTCAGACTTCTAGCTTCCAAAATGTGAAAACATATATTTCTGTTGTTTAAGCCATTCAGTCTGTGGTACTTTGATATGATAGCCCAAGTAAATTCATATAAAGGTACATGAGAATTTTATGAAAAACTCTTTCTTGATGAGTTTTTTCGTAAAAGTGACAGTTGTTGGAAATTTTTTAAGTGAATTGGTAAGTAGAACTGATTATTAGTTTTTTTTTCCCCCAGCTTGATTGAGATATAATTGATATATAACACTGCATAAGTTTAAAATGTCTAGCATGTTGATTTGATACATTTTATATACAACAAAATGCCTACCATCATAGTGTTAGCTAACACCTTCATCATGTCACAGATTTACTGTTTTATTTTCCTGTGTGGGGAGAACATTTAATATCTACTTGCTTAGCAACTTTCAGGTATGTGATACACTATTATTAATGATAATCACTATGTCGTACATGAGCTCCCAGAACTTATTCATCCCATAGCTGGAAGCTTGTACTTATTGACCCATGCCTCCCAACCTCCTCCCCACCTCCCAACCCATAACCGCTATTCTGCTTTCTGTTTCTAATGAGTTCAACTTTTTAAAATTCCAGTATAAGTAAGATCATACAGTATATGTCTTTCTCTGTCTGATTTATTTCACTTAGCATAATACCTTCAAGTTCCATCCTTGTTGTTGTGAATGGCAGGATTTCCTCCTTCTCATGACTGAACACTATTCTGTTGTATACATACACCACATCTTCTTTATCCATTCATCTCTTGACCAACACTTAGGTTGTTTCCATATGTTGGCTGTTGTGAATAAAGCTGCAGTGAGCACGGGAGTGAAGAAATCTCTTTGAGATCCTGTTTTCATTTCCTTTGGTCATATCCGTAAGTAGTACTGCTGGATCATATTGTAGTTCTCTTTTTAATTGTTTTGAGGAAACTCCGTATTGTTTTCCATAGTGGCTGTACCAATTTACATTCCAACAAACAATGCACAAGGATTCCCATTTTCTCACTTCCTCTTCAAAACATTTCTCTTGTCATTTTTTAAAAAGAGATTTATTTATTTATTTGAGAGAGAAAGAAGGAGCACAAGGGAGAAGGGCTGGGGGCGGGAGGGAGGATCTCAAGCAGACTCTGCTGAGTGTGGAGCCCGACATGAGGCTTGATTTCAGGACCCTGAGATCAAGACCTGAGCCGAAACCAAGAGTTGGACACTGAACTGACTGCACTTCCCAGGTGCCCCTCTCTTGTCATTTTGATAGCCATTCTAACAGGGATGAGGTGATATCATATTGTGGTTTTGATTTGCATTTCCCTGATGATTAGTACGTTGAGCACCTTTTCATTGACCCTTCGTATATCTTCTTTGGAAGACTGCCTATTCAGTTCCTCTGCCCATTTAAATTGGATTGTTTGTTTTTTTGCTGTTGAGTTGTATGAGTTCTTCACATATTTAACCCCTTATCAGATATGTGATTTTTCAAATTTTTTCTCCCATTCTGCGGGTTGCCTTTTCAGTTCGTTGATTGTTTCTTTTGATGTGCAAAAACATTTTAGTTTGAAGTAATCCCACTTACCAATTTTTGCTTTTGTTCCTTGCGCTTTTGGTGTCATATCCTCCCCCCAAAAATATATTTTTATGCCAATACCACAGCATTGTGTTTACTGTAGCTTTGTGGTATGGTTTGAAATCAGGAAGTCTAATGCTTTCAGCTTTGTTCTTTCTCAGGATTATTTTGTCTCTTGGGGGTCTTTTGTGGTTCCATATGAATCTTAGGACTGCTTTTCTTATTTCTGTGAAAAATGCCATTGGAATTTTGATGGCAATTACATTGAATCTGTTGATGGCTTTGAATACTATGAACATTTTAGCAGTATTAAGTCTTCCAGTCTTTGAATGTGGGGTATCTTTCTATTTGTTTGTGTCTTCTTCAATTTCTTTCATCAAAGTTTTGTAGTTTTCAGTGTACAGGTCGTTCACCTCCTTGGTTAAATTTATTCCTAAGTATTTTATTGTTTTTGATGTTATTGGGAATGAGTTATTTTCTTAATTTTTTTCAAGATATTTTGTTGTAATTGTATAGAAATGCAACTTATTTCCAAATGTTGGTTTTGTATCCTCTAACTCTACTGAATTCATGTACTAGTTCTAATAGTTTTTAGGTGGAGTCTTTAGAGTTTTGTATATATAAGATCAAGTTATCTGCAAAAAAAGACAATTTAAATTTTTCATTTTTAATTTAGATGCCTATTGTTTCTTTTTCTTGCTTGATTGCTCTGTCTAGAATTCCTAGTATTATGTTGAATAGTAGTAGTGAGAGTGGGCATCCTTCTCATGTTCTGATCTTAGCAGAAAAGCTTTCAATCTTTCACAGTTGAGCAGTATGTTAGCTATGGGCTTTTCATTATATGGCCTTTATTGTGTTGAGTACGTTTATCATGAAAACATGTTGTATTTTATCAAATGCTCTTTCTGTATCTATTGAGATGATTATATGATTTTTATGTTTCATTTCACTCAAGTGGCATATCACATTTATTGACTTGCATATGTTGAACCATCTTTGCATCCCAAGGATAAATCCCACTTGATCATGGTATATGATTTTTTTAAAAGATTTATTCATTTCAGAAAGAGTGAGAGAGATCCTGAGTGGGAGGGGTAGAAGGAGAAGGAGAGAAAATCTCAAGCAGACTCTGTGTTGAGTGTGGAGCCCAGCTCGGGGCTTGATCCCATGACCATGAGATCATGACCTGAGCTGAAACCAAGAGTCTGCACTTAACTGACTGTGCCACCCAGGCATCCCGTGTATGAGTATTATTTTTTTTTTAATGTGCTGTTAAACTTGGTTTGCTAATATGTTGTTGGGAATTTTTGCATATATATGTGTCAGTGGTATCGGTCTATAGTTTTATTTTCTTGCATCTTTATCTGGCTTTGTGTCGGGGTAATGCTGTTCTTGTAAAATGAGTTTGGGAGTATTCCCTCCTATTCAGTTTTTTGGAAGAGTTTGAGAAGGATTGGAGTTAATTCTACTTTGAATGTTTGGTAGAATTCACCAATGAAATCATCTGGTCTTGGGTTTACTTTGTTGTGGGAGTTTTGATTACTGATTCAATCTCTTTTCTCATTATTAGTCTCCTTATGTTTTCTATTTATTCATGATTTAGTTTTGGGGGTTGTATGTTTCCAGGAATATATCCATGTCTACTAGGTTATTCAATTTGCTGGTGTATAATTGCTCATAGTAGTTTCTTAGAAACTTCTGTATTTCTCTGATATCAGTTGTAATGTTCCCTCTTTCACTTCTGGTTTTATTTGAGTCTTCTCTCTCTCCTTTTTTCCCCCTCTCTCTCCTTTTTAAAGTTAATCTATGTAAAACTTTGTCAATTTTGGTTGTTTTATTTTTTAAGATTTTATTTATTTATTTGACAGAGAGAGAGAGAGAGCATAAGCAGGCAGAGTGGCAGGCAGAGGGAGAAGCAGGATCCCCGCTGAGCAGGGAGCCCGACGCAGGACTCGATCCCAGGACCCTGGGATCACGACCTGAGCCGAAGGCAGATGCATAACTGACTGAGCCACCCAGAAGCCCCTGTCAATTTTGTTTTTTACAAAAACATCTCTTTGTTGATTTCTTTCTGTTGTTTTTCTGGTCCCTACTTCGTTTATTTCTGCTATGATTTTTGTTATTTCTTTTCTCCTTTAAATTTGGGCTAGTTTGTTCTTTTTTTTTTAGTTCCTTGAGATGTAATGTTAGGTTTTTATTCTCAAGGTTTTTTGTTGTTGTTCCACTGTGTTACTGAAGTTTCTGATATGGAGTCCTGAGCTCTCCTAGAGCTGTTTTTATTCATGTGTGTCCTATACCAGTGTCTTGATGATGTCACTCCTGATAATTAAGTCTTAATAGTGTTTGAAGTGGTATGAAATTTTGGGCTTGTGAGTGCTGCTGGAAACTGAAGTGCAAGGTGAAGTTCCTGGGAGAAGAGTGGCTGCATGTGGTGGTAAATTACATGGCATTCAAATGATTTTTTGGGAGAAAGATCTCTCAAAATTTCATGAAATTTATAACTATAGCTAATTACTTATATAAAACTATATAGGGGTGTGTGTGTGTTTCCATGTATAAAATAAGAACCATGACATGCATGTGACATTTAGCTTAAATGATATAATGAAATTAAAATGGATCTCTTAAATTTATGTAGCTTGATAACATTTTTAGACCTATAATATTTAAGGCTTCTAACTATCCTCACCTTATCAAATTCTCCTTGAATTAGTAAAAGTTGAATAAGTATATATCTCAGCTACTGTTGAAAACTTTCCATAAAATTCTTAAACATCTTATTCCCCCTTGTCTGAAAATATACTTAAAATTTGGAAAAGTTGCTATGGTTAAAGAGGCAGATTACAACACTCAAAAGTTGGCATGAAGTACAGATTTATTTTTCTAGTTGTAAAGAATGCTTTTCCCCTTAATTCTTGGGTTTTCACTTTCTCACATCTATTTTAAGGAAAATTAGCATCGCTTCCTTTTTCACCTATAGAGCAGAACTTGCACTGCAGGCAGAAAAGATACCTAGAGAAAGCATGGCATATGAGCAACGTGTTCTCACATGATGAGAGATTCTCACAGGAAGGAAAATGGCTTGTTCATCCTAAAAAATTTCATCAAATTATAATGTAGTATGTGCACTAACTTAGGTAGTTACTCTAGTAATAGCTTTGCTATAATTTGTAAAAAATCAAATAACACTGTATTTAAGCAGGAGGATAAACATGCCAATAGGCATTCTTAAAATTTCTCAGAAATGCAGGAGTTTAATTTGACTTAACACAAGCCTATGCTACTATTTACCCCCTCTGAGGACGGGAACATAATTGAAGCTATTTAAATTCATTTAAGTTGATTATGCTGATCTTTTAAGATATACATAAAAATAAACAAACAGTTCTGTATATTATATCAAGGCCTGTAAAATTAGTTTAGAGAAATTTGTGTAAGTATGTGGAAACTGTTCCCTAACTCAAGAAACACACATTTTTAATGGATTATGTCTGTCATGTATTTTCCAGATATACAGAGGAGGTATTCTTTCATATCATAACATAGCCAGCAATTTAATTATGTGATGAGAATTGCAGCACCATTTCCTATTACCTTTTCTTATCTTCCATTATTTATTTTTTTCTTCTTTGTGTAAGTTTGCAGAGAAGTGAGCTTTAGTGACCATGTCCACAAGTGACCATCAGAGAATATATATATATATACATATATATATATATATACATATATATATATATATATAACTAGCAAAATAGAAGAGATAGCCTGAAGTACCTGTTTGTTGTTGTTGTTGTTGTTGTTGTTGTTTTGAGTAAGCACCACACCCAGTGTGGAACCCATTGTGGGGCTTGAACTCACGACCCTGAGAATAAGACCCTGAGATCAAGACCCGAGCTGAGATCAAGAGTCGGATGCCTAACTGAGTGAGCCACCCAGGTGCTCCTGAGGTACCTATTTTTATTTTGTTTTATTTTATTTTATTTTTTAGAGAGAGAGCACATGTGAGCAGGGGTTAGGGAGGGGCAGAGGGAGAGGGAGAGAGAGAATCTCAAGCAGATTCCCCCCTGAGCAGGGAGCCTGATGTGGGGCTCAATCTCACGACCCTGAGATCATGACCCAAGCTGAAATCAAGAGTTGGTCTCTTAACTGACTGAGGCACCCAGGCCCCCCCTCAGGTACCCATTTTCAGTTCAGTGACGTTTAGTGAACATGCACTGAGCACACACCATGTGCTGAATGTGCACCTGGTCATACTGTGTTGAATGGGGAGACAACTTCCTACACTGCTGGAACTTATATTTCAGTGAGGATAAGAGATAAAAAATGTACCCAAGTAAAGAAATAGATACTCAAGTAGTGGTCATTGCTTTGGGATGATGATAGGAAGCAACTGGAAGACATGTGGAACTAGACACAAAAGGCATTTCCAAAGATGTGTCATTTAAAATAAAACCTGAATGGTAAGAGGGCAGCAGGCATGTGAAGAACAGAAGCACCAACATTCCAGGAAGATAACACATATCCTTAAGGAGGGAATGAGCTTGATATCAAAGAAAAGAGAGAAGTGTGGCATGAATGGAGAGATTGAAGAGGAGATTAGGAACACATAAGTTTGGTAGGGATGGATCATGTAGGAACCTCAGATGTGACTAAGGGGTTCAAATTGTAATCCAGTGCATTTGAAAACCATTGGAGAGCTTCCATAGATAGGTAAAGTGATTTTAGTTATGTTTTAAATATGATGTTTAGAAAATTGGATGGAGGAAGACAAGAATAGAAGAGAGAGAGATGAGTTTCAGGGTAAGCGATGGTGGCTGGTGACAAATGAGATGGACAGACAGAAATTATGAGAGCCTTTGGCAGTAGAATCAAAAACCATTCAGGTTGATTGGCAATAGGGCATAAGAGAATGAGAGGAATCAATAGTTTCTGGTTTGAGCAACTTGGTGGATGGCAGTGGCCATTTATAATGACTGGGAGAAGAGTAGATTTGGGATCTGAGAATCAAGATATGGGTTTTTGAAACGTCTATTAGATATCCAGGTAGAAACAGTCAAATAGGTAATTGGATATATGAATCTGGAGTTCTGGGAAGAGAGCGGGTTGGAGAAACAAATTCGTGATGTAGCAGCAGATGGGTGGCCTTTTACGCTATGAGACTGAATGAAATTTCTAGAGAGAGATTGTCCTAGGAGCAGAGAGAGTCATAGCCTGGGGCACAGTTAGATATTAAGTAGAGAAAAACCCAAAGGAAGAGATTCATGACCCATGCCCAGTTTCTGGCATTACTCTCCCCTTTAGTTTTGTTGCTACAAGGTTATTAATCAGTTATTTTCTTTGGGAGAGAGCTATCAGTGTGCAATCATGATTGAAGTTAGTTATAATTTGTTTTTTCTTCCAAAAATGTAGAAGTAACTTTAGAGAAATGAATGAATCATTAAGTAGTCATTGTCAGACACAAGAGATTAATCCTCTGACTCCACATGGCTCCATCATAGTAGAATCAAGAGAGATTTGCTTGCCTTTGCCCTTAGGTTTGTTTTCCCTGCCAAGGCTTTACTGCCAAACTGACAATGTTTTTATAATCCCTAATGTCCTAATTCAGTCTCCTATTCCTTACAGGATTATGGCCAAAGTATTTTATCTTTTAGTCACTGGTCTTGATATTCCAGACACGCCTGCAATACCTTGGGTTGAATTCACTTCCATAAGTTTCAGGACCCCAAATGTCCCTCACTTCTTTAAGCAGATCAGTTTCCGGTAGAGTTTAATAGCTCATACCAGTCTTCTCATTTCTTCTGAAAGGCTGCCCGGCATATCAACCTTGTTAAACTGTGGGCATCCGTGGTCTTGCACAATACCAAGTTGTTTCAGAGGGACTGCCCAAGGTCCTTTGGAGTTACATTAGACAACACAGATGGCAGGAGACAACAGAAGTCATCTCTCTTCTGTTGTCAAAGCCCCCACTGCTGAACAGCATACAGCACAAAGCTCAGGTTCCTCTTCCATCCTTGCTGGAAATTGTTGATTCATTCCCTCCGGGGGGAAGTCTGTAAGATTTGGGAAAACACAGTTAGCATAGAGACCAAAAGACGGTTGAGACCCTGCTCTGCAAGTTTGTTCTCCCCCGTAAGTGTTACATAAGTGAGGGTTCCTCTGTTCTCCAATATATGCTTTCCAGGATAGGGAAGGTGTCAGATGCAGTGTATAAGTTCAAGTTCTTGAATTTGGGATTCGTATAAAAGGGACTATGTTAGAAGTTCCCAAACTTTCTGGATTCTGGACACCTTTGGTGTCGAAGCAATTTTTTCATGGCACTCCTAACCCATAAGAAGTACCTAACTATTCTGTGTTTTAACTAGCTTAGGTTCTCTACAGCTTGATGGTAGGGGTTTGTATCGTGCTAGACAGCTGGGTTTGCCGTGTAAAATTTAAAATGTTCTGCAGCACCAGTGTGAGTTTGGTGTCTTGGTGTTCAGTTGGGAACTATGCAGATGTGTGACTAGCTAAGACAATGCCAAACCCAGCACACTCAAAGCATCCCTCATGGAAAAGCATGTCATAATGACAAGTCTCCTGCATTTCTTAATATGAATCTGGACTTCGAATATTTGGAAAATGTTTGAATATCTGGAAATTGTATATGATGACCTTAGGAATTCCCAATTTCCAGCAAAAATGAAACAAATGGCGGGAGTGGAGGAATTAGTCCAGCCATTCACTGGTCATTATTAGGAGCAGCAGTGTGCAAAATCAGGCAAGTTTGTGTGAATGTGTGAATGCTCTTCCAAGTCTGTGTCAATCTGGAAGTTTATAAGATGTAATAAAAAGCCATTCCCTGGCTAGTGGTGGACAACACGTGTTGAGCATTTTTTGCCTTCCTCTTACCCATTCTAAATGTGAAAGTCTGCCTGCATTAGATCAGTTTCTCCTATCATTAACAGCCTATAAAAATGCATAAGACGATAGAAAAAATATTTCTGCATATTTAAAGAAACAAAGTGATGAATGATGCGTTTCCCCCAGAATCCAGGTGTCCTTGCTCCACAATTCGCCTGTGAACATTTTACTGCTGGGTTTAACAGCCAAGTTTCAGGAACAAAAGATGTCCCTTTGCTTCCAATCAGGGGATATAGAATGTTCGCATTGCCTTGACTGCATTTAACCTTACTGCTAAGACTATAAACCGGATGTAGATATAAGGGTCGGGATCTGTGACAAAAGGCAAACTTATGTTTCGTTGCTGGCTTATTGTTAATTTCTCTTTCGTTCCTGACATGTGGCCATTTTACACTCTTCCCGATCTGCGTGGAATATAATCTGTATGTGGTGATGCCTAATTGTCCTGCCATGGAGATTAAAAGAATTTCTGGATATAATTAGTTAATTGGCTGCCTGGCACTTAGAAAAGCATGAGGTGGGTGTTTCCTACCCTGGAGTCTAACCTCATAATGACCACCCACAATCTGGTCCACATAGGAGTTTGGGGAAAGACTCACTTATTTATTTGTTTAAAATGGGTTAAAATGTGCATGCCAGATGATCTTCCTGCCAGAAAATACGTTTTAATTAGAAATAATGGGTCAAGCATTTGCTGAGGACAGGAGAAAGAGAGAAGGAAGCAGGGGACTGGCCGAGATTGCATGTTCCAACCCAACCTTGCACGAGACAGAGCGCATCCATGTATAACCTAGAGTTTGCCTTTCTGTGTTTCATTTTGACTTTGTACAAGACTCCGGGGGAATGGAGCCAAATATATTATTTCTTTTATGTCTGGGACATAGGCGTGCCCACAATTGCCTGAGGAACACCACTCAGCATGTGTTGGACATTCAGTAAAGTTTACTGACTCCAACCATGAAAACCTTTCCACTCACTTCCTCTCTGGAGCAGGTCTTGCCAGACAAGTCCAAGCGGCTAATGGTGGAGGCTGGACTCTGCTAGGGCTGGGAATTACATCCAAGGAATTAGGGATACTGGAATCCAAAGATCAAAAGCAAAGGACCGCGAGGGAAAAACCCAGGGTGAAAAGTGCATCTAAAAAGTGCAGAACCTGGATTCCATACTCCATTTGGCAACTTATCAAGGAAGCAACCCCGGAAAAAAACAGTGTGGAAGGAGATGGTCTTACGTAGTTTTTATGTATCGTTCCTTCTTTGTCTGGTTGTGAGGAAAGCAGTAGAAGAAATGTGACTTCTAGAATGACAACTACCATTTGCCTATCTTTTTCTACTCTCATCACACTGTCTGTATGCTTTTTCTTATTTGCTTCAGTCAGAGACCTTTTTAAACTGACGTGATTTATTGAAATTTCAGAATTTAAAGTGTGGGAATTACACATTGTTCTAAACACAAAGGCATAATAATAACTATTATTTATCGAGTGAATACTATGTATGGAGCACTGGACAAATTTAATGTTCTGACAATTCAACAAGACATTATTATTCAACATTTTGATAATGCAGCAAGGTGTTTCTATTACTATATTGTCTTTTCAGAAATGAGGAAACTGAGCCTTTATAGAGTTTTAGTAACTTGGACAAGAGTATAAAATTAGTAAGAGGCAGAAGCCAGAATTCTACCCTAGGCCATCAGCCATCAGACCAACACTCATACAACCCTCCTTGGCGGTCCCGCTGGGAGACCCATAATCCAGAATCAGACACACAGCATAATCATGTGAAAAGTGCTGAAGAACATTCCAGTGCAGCATGCGAGAGAGTGGAAAGGGACATGGTGCAGAGATAAGAAAAGAGTGAAGAGACCCCCTGAAGATTTTGAGGGTCCTAGCAAATACATGAGGAGAACAAATGTAAGACAAATGGCTTCCTCTTCAAAGGGGTAGTAAATAAAACCAGTGACGCCGAATTTTAAGTTTAACATTTCATTTTGATTAACTTGAAGAAACAAAGCCCTTGACTCAAAGTCCAACAGACACAAAGTGTGTTAAGCAAAGCCTCTCCGGTCCTGTTTGTCTCCTCTGTTTCCACACACAGAGATAACTGCTGGCACCATTTTCATTTTCATGGGTATCCTGGCATTAGCTCCTCGAAATGCCTTTTCTCTAGCTTGAGGTAATCAGAGAGCCCTTTAAGATGCAGATTTTGGAATGGAGAAATAGCGGCTGTTGATAAACGCTTTTCGGTTATGCCTCAGTTTTTATCCTATCCGACTAATCAGGTCTCACACGTTTGACATCTGTGATGAACCGCTGTAGATCAACTGCCTTTTCTACATTCTATTTAATATTTTCTAAAGAGAACCCGAGTGTAAACAAGATGGTGTGTGTGTATGTGTTGGGGGGTGGGGGGAGCGGAGTTCTCACCCACCATTGAAAAGAAATTGCTTTCAACTCAAGCACTTTAGAAGAACTAAATTATGTCAGTCATTCTCAGTTTATCATCAAAATAGCCTCCCAAAGGATCTCAAATTCTCAGCTGCCTAATTCCCACCGTTTTCTTTGCCTGCATGTATACACATATCCATATGTGTGTGCGTGCGTCACCTTCTTTGAAATAATGATTCTTTGAAGACTGCAGAATTTGCACTTTTCACTCTCAGATTCTCCTCCTTGCCTCCCGTGTGTCTGCTTTGCTGAGGTTTGTGACAGCTTCGGCATGATCTCTGTGTTACAATAGAGGCGGGAGAGCCAGCTCTGTCCCCGAGAGCTATGACGTGTTAGCACTGCCTTATGGGCGACCCCCTTTTATTCTTTCGGGTGGCCAGGGTGGTGCACTGGCCAGAGCTACACCCCTGCAGGGCTGTCACCTGTGTCTCAGCCCCACAGACCCGTCTGCCGAGCCACCAGCAAGCGTACGTGGTTCCAGGCGTGGCTAGCGAGGATATAGCAGTTTCTAAGAGCCTGGGGGTTTTGAGGCAAGGGCCCACGATACTTCTGGAAAGAACACCAGGCCCTGTCCACTCCACATCAGAGTGTTTTCTCAAGCTCCATGAAAGCAGAGAAAAGGAAGGGTCTTCTCTTGACAGCCTGGCCCAGAAGGAAGAGGTCTTCTCTCCAAAGAGGAGTGTAGCAGGACCAGCAAGTCTTGGAGCCAAGTGGAATTAAGTCCAAATCTTTTTCTTGCTACTAGTACAGCTATTGCTTTAGAAGGTTTCCCTGGTTTAAATCTAAATCCCCTCACCCGTGAAACAGGGATAATCATCATGTAGAAATACCAACTTTGCAGCATTATAACAATTACGTGAACTAATATCCAGTGTTGAGAGTATTCAGAGGACTTGGCATCGCTGGCACTCCATGCATGTCAGTTTCCAAGTACCTGCATTGGAGGTGGGGCGCAGACGCTTGCAGAAAATCTGAGCCCCCCACCCCCACCCCCACCCCGCTCCCCTGCATGAGGACAGCTTCAGAGTCTGGTGAAGTTGCTGGGGAAAGCAGAGTTTGGGACCTGTTTTCTTGAACTCCCCCCTCACATTGCTTCTCTCCTTTTCCTCGTAGGGAGCAGAATTGTAGGGACTGGCTCCCTGGGCACAGATGTACAAAATGCTCAGTTTTGGGGGGTGAGAAGCATGGTCTGACCAGCTAAATTGTCCAAAACTTCCAAAGTATGTTGCTATAAAAATTCTTATTTTTCGGGGTGCCTGGGTGGCTCAGTCGGTTAAGTGGCTGCCTTGGCTCAGGTCATGATCCCGGGGTCCTGGGATCGAGCCCCACGTCCGTCTCCCTGCTCAGAGGAGAGCCTGCTTCTCCCTCTCCCTCTGCCTGCCACTCTGCCTACCTGTGCTCTCTCTCTAGCTCTCTGCCAAATAAATAAATAAAATCTTTAAAAAAAAATGCCTATTTTTCTCACAAGATTCTTATCCCAGCATAGAAAATGGGTAGGAATGTGGTATACATGTGAAGAAATTGCCCTACTTCAATCCCTGCGAGGGGCTGTTGTTGTGTCCTGTGTCCTCTATGAACCAAGAGAATGAATGGGGGCAGCTTTGGGTCACGAAGAACTCATCAACATCTCTCAGCATCTATCGGAAACATATTTCTATTAAACTGCTATGAAATTCTAGTATAATTGACTTTTCTTGCCTGTTATTATTCTTTTTTCATTTTAAGTGCAATCATTAATTAGTTGAAATTGGTACTTTGGCAACATTGGTATTTTATTTAACAGAACATACACACCTTTCTCTCAAACTCACGTACGCGATGGGAAAAGGTTCCCTTACGAAATTTAAAGAATCTCTCTTTGACTCTGAGGTTCAGTGTCTAATCATTTAGTGATTGAGTTTTTATGTTTTTGACATTCTTCTAAATGAATTCTTCTCTGATGTCAAACCTGGAAGAGTAGCTTGTCTTTCAGTGTATTGAGTTCAATGTTAAGGGGAGAACATCCTCTGGGAAAATCCCCTTGGTGTTGTAGCAAATCCCAGGCAATAGTAGGTAGGTAATTGTGAATGGGCTGCCAGAGACAACCAGGACCCTGTGGATAATCTGATCACTGTAAACTGTTCAAAGCGCCCCATATATGAAATTCAGGCCGATTTAACCATTCTCCATGGCCACCCAGGTAGCTTCCTAGGGTATATTTATAAAAAAAAGAAAAAGAAAAAAAAAGATCCAGACAGCAGCTGCAGAAAATTTGGGGACCCTTTTCCCTTTGAGTGAGTGTTTCCAGAAAGCAAAATAAATAAAATGTCAGAGTTTGTTCATCTGGTTGGCAAGGCAAGCTCTCCCTCTTCTGTGGAGGAGGCTGAGTTGAGGAATGTTGTGGTTTCTGGGATTCAAAGCTGGAGACACAGCACAACACACACCTTATTTGAGAGCGATTCACATCATACATTTTCATAAGGCATGGACCAGAAAGCAAGCTTTGTTTTCAAAATGTGTTTCCTTGGCACTGGTTACAGCAATTTGGTGTGTGGTTCATTGTCAAAATGCTGTGGGTGGCACAAGCAATCGACTGAAGGTGCATGAAATATTTAAATTGGGGTGGCTTTTGCTCAGGCCATTTACTCTCCTCCTAACACCTGTATTCCAGTGACAACAATTAAGCCTCTTGTAGGGTAATAATCTGTACCACAGGATGTTGGAGCTGGCAGAAACTTACTGAGCAAACTTTTTCTGTATTGCAGGGCCAGAGAGGAAATATTTTAGGCTTTGCAGACCATACAGGCTCTGTCACAGCTACTCAGATCTAGTCAATTCTGTCATTGTCTAAACCAGCCATAGGCCGGGCGTAGTAAACTAGTGGGTGTGGCTGTGTTCCAGTAAAATATTATTTATAAAAACAGGCGGTGCCCGGATTGGGCATATTTGCTGACCCCTGATTTAGAGTACTGCTTCCTGTTCACAGAAGAGGAAACCAAAACCCCAGAGGTTAAAAGAATTTGTCACTATCACAGGCCGGGTCGTGGCAGGACACAAGATATCCAAAGCCCGCGTTCAATTCTTTTCTTTTTCTTCACATGTGTGTTTTTCTAATCCTAAAAACAGTCCCCCTGTAGAGTCAGAAGCCGCAAGAAGAAAGAGACAACTTTCTCCTCTCTGTTTTGACATTTCTTTAGCTAAAGTAAATGTCTGAACCTGAGAATGCTGCTGTCATCAGAACACTTAAGAAATCTGTAATGGAATAGACAGATATGAGTATGTTTATGGAAAACACATGTGTGCATGTTAGATACAGAATTTGTTACTTCAAGCCATCGGGGACGGGGGGGAAGCGTTGCTAACAGGGGAAGAGCAAAAGATTTGGATACTCATGGCCTGTTTCTCTGCTCAGAACGTGGCACCCTGGTTTTCCTGAATCCCCAGTCCTGTTCTCTGTTCTAGTTGGACCAGCGCTTCAAGCTCCTCTGTGAGCCCTCTGTGTTTTGTGAAGCCGGTGACCTCACCTGCCACAGAACTTATTTCGCACTTTTCCTTTAGGAGTAGTCCCTGATGATGTCAGGGCCTATTTCATTTTATTTTATTTTGTTTTATTTACATTTTTGTTAATTTTTCGTAATGGCCAATAAAGGAGAATTAGGAAGTGAGAGGAGAAAAATAAAGTAAAATGTTTTCAAGGGTGGATTGAGAGAAAGAGAGAGAGAGAGAGAGAGAGATGGAGACATCGCCAATCACTCTCCTCTCCCTCAGGGCAAAGAGGGTTAAGAAGGGGGTGAGGGGAATAGATGGGGCTTGGTTAGGGTCACCGTCTTAGGCTCTGTTCGGAGGAGATCTCGTTCCAGATTATTTTAGGTGGGGCCAACACTTTATGAAAAGCGGTGCCTGGAAGGTGTGCACAGGTGTTTCTCCCTTAGCTGTGCCCAGGTCAGTATGCTCAGCAAGTCCACCCAAAGCTGAGCTCTCACAGCAGACTCTATGTGGCCATAGTTCAGATACATATGAACACGTGCTATGTGAATCCAAGAGTTTGCTTTCCAAATAAATTTGAGAAATGGCGGATTAAACAAGGTTCAGCAGGTTTCTTACTCTGGGACATTTCAGAGCATTTAGTGTGCCACTGGATTCAGGAATTCTAAGATAGGGGTATAGTTCGCCGTGTTTTCCTGACATATCGGATCACTGAATCATTTTTATCACAGAATGTATAAAGGGACAATGTCCCCAGAACTCATCTGTGAAATGCTGATTTCAGTCGCCTGCATGAGTCTGCATCGGTGGAGTCTCATTTTCTCCACCAACATGTATGTCCTTCTCTGGGTTAGCTTGGGAGCTCCTGAGAGCAGGTCATGGTGACACTTAGCGGGTATTGGATGGATAATTGCTGAGGGGTCAGTGGGCCAGTGTGTACTGTGACAGTTCAAGTGCACGGACCTTATTTGCTCTCATATCTCTTCCCCCAGGTAGTCTTCTGTCCCTTCTAAATGGTTCTTCTGTATAATGTCTCCTTATTCCCTGTCCCATCCTCCTGTTGCACACAAATGCACAATAAGGGGGTCCTTGATGACCTGGGGGACCCACAGAGGTCTTCTGCTTCCCTGTGGCCTCCTTGAGTGTGAAAAATTAGCTACAGGACAAAATTCCAGCCACGTTGGCCTCCTGTTCTTGCATGAGGGCCATTGTTTAGCTGCTCCCTCCTGCGCTTTCCCTCCCACACTTGGCCCTCCTGATCCACTTACCCTGCTCTTTGTTTCTTTTTTTGGTTACCACTTGTTAGTCTCTAAAACATTCCATTCAATCAGCCTATCCAACAAATTTCATTTTTTGACAATGGCATGTATAATTTCTCAATTCTCTAATTGATTCTCTTTTCATATTAGCGTGGCCCTGTTCTAAGAATAAACTTTTTTTTTTTTTTTTGGAAATTCCCTATTTGCTTCCCTTATAAAAATCACAACTGCTCATTTGGCCTCTTATACGAAACTTTCTCTGAAAAGGCATACCCTCAATCCTAGCCCTGCTTGCTTCTTGTCCAGCTCCCAAGCGGGCAAGGCAAGCTCACAATGCACTCATTTAAAAGTTCTGATATGGGGGCAACTGGGAGGCTCAGTCGATTTTAGCGTCAGGCTTTTGAGTGTTGGCTCGGGTCATGATCTCGGGGTCCTGGGATCGAGCCTCCTGTCACGCTCAGCGGGGAGTCTGCTTGGGATTCTCTCTCTCCCTCTTCTTCTGTAAAAGTTACTCACTTGTATGTGCATGCACGTACTTTCTCTTTCTCTCAGATAAATACATAAATCTTCAAAAACTAAAAAATAAAAAAACACAAAAGTTCTGATATGGACAGTAACGATAGGGCCATCCAACGTCCCCGTTGTGGTACATCGCAGATGCATTCGGGAGCTGCAAAGCTCAGTCATGAGGGCCACATTCGTTTGGAACATATGTGTCTCGAAAGTTCTATCCTGATTCAGTTGTACTAAACCCTCTTAAATAGGCTTTGCCATCCAAGAAGGAGCTTTGAAATAGGTAGTTTTGTCACAGCATACCTTGTTTCCTACTGTCCCACCTGCTCACTCTACCTAAACAGCCTGTCCTCCCTGCTGTTCTTCCAACATACCAAGCACACTCCAGTCTCCGAGCCTCTGTGTTAGTTGCTTTCTATGCCTGGAACTCTCTTTCCCCCAATATCCCCGTGGGTTCCTCATTCCCCTCCTTCATGTGACGACTTACAACTCATTAGCCTAAATAAAATGAAAATAACCCACTCTGGCACTCTCTGACCATTGTTTTAATTTTTACCATACCACTTTAAATCTAGTATACTCTATGTATTTCTTCATTTTTTCTTTCATTTTTGTTTTGCTTGTTTATAGACTGTCTCCATTAAAATATAAACCCAATGAGACATCATTTTCATTGCTTTTTCTTTTTCTTTCTTTTTCTGCTGGATCTCCAGCATCTAGAACAGTGCCTGGCACATGGTAGGTTCTCCAAGAATATTTTTGAGTCAGTGACTCTGGAAAGCAGGATTTAGAACAACAGTTCTCAATCTACCAGTCAGTTGGGCTGGTAAATTGCAATCAATGTGATGACTTAGCCTCGAGCCTGGGAGACAAGGTGAGAGTAAACTGTAATTTGTGCAGATAGTGACAGTAGGCATCGTCTGGAAGAAGTATTTGTGTATAAGGTACCTTAGTTGGGGGTTTGTTGGAGGGGACTACAGATAGCAATCCCAGTAATTCCTTTAAAATATGTCAGATCATGTCACATTTCTTTTTTTTTTAAAGATTTTTTATTTATTTATTTGACAGAGAGAGACACAGTGAGAGAAGGAACACAAGCAGGGAGAGTGGGAGAGGGAGAAGCAGGCTTCCCGCCGAGCAAGGAGCCCGATGTGGGGCTCGATCCCAGGACCCTGGGATCATGACCTGAGCCAAAGGCAGACGCTTAACGACTGAGCCACCCAGGTGCCCTCATGTCACATTTCTGCTTAAAACCCACAGTGCCTCTCCATCCCACTCAAGTCTTTAAG
This sequence comes from Eumetopias jubatus, assembly GCF_037043125.1. NCBI lineage: Eukaryota > Metazoa > Chordata > Mammalia > Carnivora > Otariidae > Eumetopias > Eumetopias jubatus. Next base: position 22,133,676 of record NW_028274821.1, on the reverse strand, counting down.
GTCTCCTTTCTCCCCGAGCCATTCCCTTTCTCATTATCATTGTCTGATAGTGATACACTATTAGCCACATATGTCATTTGGAAGTTTGTAGTAGAAACATTAAATGATAAAAATAAGTAAGTGAAATTAATTTCAACAAAGTCTTTAACCCAGTATACCACAGATATTATCAATTCAATATGTAATCAATGTGAAAAATTATTACTGAGGTGTTTCCCCTTTAATTTCATACCAAGTTTTGGGCATTCAGGTGCATTTTAGACCCACAGCCCATCTCAGTGTTGACCAAGCACATTTCGGGTGCTCCCTGGCCACATGTGGCTGGTGACTTCTATGCCAGATGGTATCCTTCTCAACTTCTCTCTTCCAGGTCACTTCGTTCTAGCTGCTTTGACCTCCTTGTTCAGCCTCTTTGCGATCCCTATAATAGGTGAGACACATTTTTACTTCAGTGAGGTTGCCAGCTTCAGAAATTAAAAATACAGGACACCCACTTAAATTTGCATTTCAGATAGATAGCAAATAACTTTTCAGTATAAATATATTCCAAATATTGCATGAGGGATCCTGGCAACACACAGGGACACACTGGCATCACATGGCACGTGCTGGCATTTTATCTGCCTGCCCTAGACCTCGGGCCATTTGCATTTGCATTTCCTCTGCCCTCTGCCTGCAATGCTCTTCCCCCGTTCCCACACGTCCCTTGCTCATTTGTGTCTCAGCTCACAGGCCTTGGGGAGGCCTTTACGCATGACCCCATAGCAAATACATCTGTGTCTCCACATCATTAATAATTATTTCCTTATTCTACTTTATTTTTAGCACAACTTTGTAGTTTTTTAAATCTATTTTTGTCTATTTAAAATCTATTTTTTTGTCTATTTTTTTCCACCGCCATTAGAATATAGCTTCTGTGAGAATAGAACATTTGTTTTGTTCCTTATTGTCTCTCCAGTGTCAAGAAAAATGCCGACACATAGTAGGCATTCAATAAATATGTGTTCAGTAAAAAGGGGAAGATAGTGGAAAGTGATACATATATATATTTATAGTCATGTATTTCTGAGTTGGACATTCATAGAATAGGATCTTGACTCTGTTCCTTCTCAGGTGTCTGACTCTTAATTTCCTAAAATGTAGTTTTATTATGCATCTAAGGGACTAAGGTGAGGATTTAGAAAGCGTTTGCCATATAATAAGCAATAGTAGTGGTGGTAGGAACAATGATGATAGTAATAGTAAATAACAGCAATAATTTTTGTTCTTCAGGTTGACAATTCCTTAGCTGTCTTCCAATTTCAAAAAATCTCTAAAAAGTGAGCCTTTTTTGAGAAGTTTGAGACATCTCATGTGGAGGCAAAACTGATCTCGAGGTCACCTAAGGCTATTTAGAGTCTGTATTTATACAACTTAGTATGACTTTATATATATCACTGCAGAAATGTTAATGTGTCTGATCACAGGCTGCTACCTCAGACCCATCTGTGGATAGTTATTTGCTATAAAGCAAATGTGCTATAAACTTTCTTATATCTGAAAAATTATCTGAATTCTCAAGTACATCTGGTCCCAAGATTTCAGTAAAGGAGAATAGACCTCTATCAGCCACTCACCAATTTTGAAGCATTGCCAAACAGGACTTCAAAGAACAGCCTATCCTGTTAGGACTGTCAAGTCTTCCTGCTCATTAGGTTACTAGTTTTCCCAGAAGATATGAGTCTACATTTTTCTTTTCCGCAATAATCCTAACATATCTAGAAAAAATTTTAAGACATTGTTTGGGAATACTCTGCTTGATTGTGTCTATTATTTTCCCAATCCATTGGAAATAGAGCACGGTAATGTAAATTATAGCAGTTCTGGTAAGCCCATTTTTTATAAAGATTTGTTTATTTATTTTAGAGAGAGAGCACAAGTGGGAGGGGTGGGGGAGAGGGAGAGAGAATATCAAACAGACTCTGAGCTGAGTGTGGAGCCTGATGCGGTGTCTGATCTCATGACCACTAAATCACAACCTGAGCCAAAACCGAGAGTCAGATGCTTAACCAACTGCACCACCCAGGTGCCCCTCGTAAGCCCATTTGTAAGTGACGGGTCTTTTGAGTGGAGATGGAGCTCTGAAATTACTAGCCCTTCAATTTTAAGGAGTGCTTTCTTTCTCAGAAAAAATCCTGATAGAAAGGAATTCATGTCCACCCATATCTAAAATGATGACTCAACTGGGTCTTGCATCCCCTTATCTTACAGTCCTGGGGTCAAACCTCAGTGCTATTGAACAGGAACGTGAATGCAATGAAGAGAGCAGTTGTAAGGCGGATGATGTGTTTATGGTGAAGATATAACTGGTGAGGAATATAACTGAGAACTTGTTGATTTTGCATGCTTTTATCCACAAATGCTTTCCCATATGGCTTCAGTCTTGTGTTCTGTACACGTTTTTTAAACTCCCCTGCAGTTCCTCATCCTCTCTAATGGTTGCAAGTGTGCTAATATTTTTTCTTCCTCTGTATCACATCTGTGTGACCACGTACGTTTCAGCCTAAAATATGTTCCTCCTGCCCTGTCATGTTTAATATAATTATATTGATTTGATAGTGTTTGATTTCTTGGTAAAATCTAACAAACAAAATAATCCTAGGCGTACATAACTACATGATTTTCTCTTTTATGGAACGAATCACAGGATATATGTAAGATACATGTTATCTAACTACCTTCTCTATTTTAATGCAATATACTGCCATTCCTATCAATTCTTTAACATTGTCCCACCTGAAAATAACACCAACAATGGATTTCCTAAAGCATAATTGCTGTGGTCTGAATGTTTGTGTCCCCCTGTCCCCTTGCCAACGCTTATATGATGAAATCCTAACCTTAAGGTGATGGTATTGAGAGACATGGCCTTTGGGAGGTGATTAGGCCATGAGGGCAGACCCTCATGAATGGAATTAGTGGCCTTATGAGAGAGTCCGGTGGAGGCTCGCTTGCTCCCTCTACCATGTGAGGGCACCAGGAGAACACACCATCTCTGAAGAAGCAGGCTCTCACCAGACACTGCATCTGCCAGTGCCGTGATCGTGGACTTCTCAGCTTCCAGAACTGTGAGAAATAATTTTCTGTCGTTTGTAAGCCACTGTGCATGGTATTATGTTGTAGCAGCCTGAATGGACTGAGACCGTTATTCTAAGTCTACCTTCTCTAGACCGCTCTATGTTTTGTGCTGGATAACTCGGCTGTTGATTATAACTGTAGTTTGGACTCTATCCAGTTTGAAAAATAAATGCTTTACATTAATAAATAGGTAACATTTTCCTGTAAACACTAGTGAAAACTCATGGACACACTTAATGCTGTCTGTGACCCTTTTTGTACAGATCCCAGACTTACGGCTCTTAACTTACTGTGTTCCAATGGACAATAGCATCATCTATTCATTTAAGCAATCAAAGACATACTATGGCTAGGCTTTGAAGTGGACTTTGAGGTGAACTCTTTGATGGTTACACCTGAAAGCATCCTTAGTCTGACCACAAGAAGCTCTAGGTCCATATTACTCTTATTTAGCCGCACAGTATGGTTCCAGTTCTCCCGGAAAGCACTGACTCCTTCACATGGAATAAAGTGCAAAGATGTGATGCCTGACTCATTCACTCCTTGACAATTATATACAAGGTTACTACAGAAGTGGCATGTGCTATTTTAATGACATGTCACAAGAGCTCATAGTTATGAGTCCAGATAGCTATTTTTAAACTAATTCTAACTCAATTATATAGTTTTATATATCTTGCTTCAATGTAAAAGAATCCCAATTCGTAGGCATTTAAAAGAATTAACCTGCTAAGTGCATTTTTTACATGCAACACCCATTTACCAGTACTATGTATTTTTATATCAAGCTGTGTGACTCACAGTTACTGAATTATCAGACTTATAATATTTGCTTTCTTTGATAAGCTCAGATTTCTTTCCCGAACAACAAAACTCCATACTCATGGTGCAATCATTTTTACAATCTCACATCCTATATTTAGCCAAGAACTCAGAAGCACGGCTGACATCATGATGATGATTTTACCTCTTTTCCCGATCCTTCCTGAATGTCTTAGAGTGGTTTAGATCAGTGGTTCTCAAGCTTTGGCAGGCACCAGAATCACCTGCAGGATTCACTGAACCTGACTGCTGGGATCTACCCCAGAGTCTGTGATTCAGTAGCATTTCTGACAAGTTCCCTGGAGATGTTGATGCTGTTGGTCTGGGGACCTCACTTTAATAACCTCCAGTTTCTGTGGTCTTCCATGTCAGTGTTTTCTCAACCCAGCACTGTCTGCCTCAAAAGAGAAGGAAATACCACCACCACCACCACCCAGAATTGCACTGGGAAATTTGAAGTCAGTTGGTATCAAAAAGGCAACTCTCATTCTTAGTGGACAACAACAATAAAAAAACAGAACCCAGACAAATGTACGTTTTGACTAAAATCCCTCCAATGCCTTTTGTGTGTTTGTTCTGACCAAAATAAAGACCTTGCTTTCTCAAGCTGAACTGTGCCATAGATCTTTCTTTGTTCTGGTTCTTTTCTCTCTCCCTTCTTTCCTCCCTCCCTCCCTCCCCTTGCTTCCTTCCTTTCGGTGATGTCATTCATTCTTTTTTTTTTAAATAAGTTTAATTTTGAACAGTTCTCAGAGCCCTGGGCTATATTCACAGAATTATCTTTTGATTTGCATGTTATTCTTCTACTACCCTCTATTTTACAAAGGCCAGTTAAAAAGGACAAGCCCAAAAATTATAATAAAAATAGAGGAATATCCATTAAATGCTGTAAAAACTCAAAACAGCAATTTCCAAAACTCAAAAGAAGACTTTCTGTTGGTCCCGGTAATGTCATATTCTCCGAATTCCTAAAACCAGCACAAATAAACCACGAGCTCAATTTTTTAAGCATAAAAATAAACATAAGCCTATAGCTCTAATTTTGCCTTCTTTGATAACTGTACCATCACCGTGAAGAATAAAATCTAGAGTCCACTAAAGGTGATCAAACTCACCAAGATATAATTTCTCCCATTGTAATTAGGAACATTCCGTAATGAATAATTAAGTTCCTGCAATGATGATCAGTAAGCTCCCTACCGCCAGGGTTTTGTCCCATGCTTAGGAACACTTCCCTTCCCACCACAGAACATTTCCTCTGCTTCAGTTCTGGGACTGTTGGTCCGGGAGGTAGAGGAAACCTGTGCCCTGTGGTCGTGTGGTGGGGCTGGCTAAGGAAGGATAACTTTTCAATGCCGTGGCAATCAGTAGAAGACTCGGAGAGCAAGGAGCAGGAATGTAAGTAGATTCCGATAAGAGCCTGGTAAGAGTCTTCAGAAGTGGACCGGAATTGAACTTGTTCCAGCACAGTGGATTTTTTGGTTCCTGTTTCCAGACCTGTTCTTACCATTTCTATTTCCCTTTTTGGCCAAGTGTAATTGATTATTATTTTTTTTTTTTTGTCTGTCCCAGTCTTATTGTAATACCTGTCAGGAGAATGAATATATAATGCTTTTCTTTTCTCATCACTGTCCTAATATTGGCATTAGAAATAACTAACGTGCCATTCTGTATTATTAAGAGATTTGTTACATGAGTGATAACGAACTAACATTCCTTATCTCGTTCTCTAGTCCCATTTTGCTTGCAAGGGAGCTGGTTCAGATAAAAATTAGCTTTGTGCTTAGGTTGAATTCATTCTGTGAAGTGATACTATTCCAGATGCATTATAGGAGGATTCCCCTGTTCTGAGTTCTGATGTGGGAGGATTTATTTAATGTAAAAAAAAAAATGCAAAGGAATACAAATAGTAATTTCAATGCATTTAAAAGAATGAGACAGGCCTTGTTTTGCAAGCCCTCTTTTGTATGTGCTAGGAAATGAGAAAAATAGGACAAAAATCTCTACCATGAATTAAAGATAAAATCATTGGGAAGTGTGATCCATGAATATGTGTGTGTGTGTGCATGCTTGCATGTGTATTTTATATCCTTTACAACATAACAAATCTGCTAGATTTAGGTAACTGTGTAAGGCCATGTTAAAAGGATATATTGCCACATACTATGGATCCTGTTGTTCATGTGAGACGTTAAGCACAGAAATGTGAGGTTTGTAGAAAATAACCACTAATTTTTTTTTTTTTTAAATCTTGCTCACCTGAAGAATCCCCTTTGACTTCAAAAGGGAGATCCGTATTTAGGTTGGCAAGCAAATCTTTGCAAATATTTGTTAAACACACTTTGTGTGTACCACTCAGTACAAGCAAGGCCCGCAGAATGCTGCTGTGTGTCTAGAAGAGTTCAGAGGTCTGGCCAGACTTTTTGGAAAAGGATGTGTGTGTATGAGTGTATGTGTGTATGTAAAGTTACCACTTTAAAAGAATAACAGGGCAACCATATATTGCATGTTTACTCAAGGCCATGATCTATTTCAGTCATGATGCACATATGGCTTCATTTCTCTTTACAAACTATGTGATGTAGAATTTTATAACGGTATTTTACGGATAAGTTAAATGGCTCAGCAAAGTTAAGACACTTCCTCAATGTCACACAGTGGCAGAAGCATAATTGAAACCTAGTTCTATTTACCTCCAAAGTCAATGCATTTTCTGCATGATTCTCTAACATCTCAGTGTTGCAGTCTCTTTCTGAAGTTTTTTTTTTTTTAAGATTTTATCTATTTATTTGAGAGAGAGAGAGCTCTCGTGCACACGAGTGGAGAGAGGGGCAGAGGGAGAGGGAGAAGCAGGCTCCCCACTGAGCAAGGAGCCTGATGCATGACTTGATCCCAGGACCCTGAGATCATGACCCAAGCGGAACCAACTTGAGCCACTCAGGTGCCCCATCTTTTTGAAGTTTTAAATGCAAAAAGACCTCAAAGAGGAATCATGTATAGCTGATTGTAGACAAACAAAAATTTGCATTTCCTTGATAGTACATAAGGTGTATTTTCTTAGGTCGTGAATTGCAACAATTTTTCAATTGTAATTATTGCACATCAAATATCCTACATGGTGGCACCTAATACAACATATGTATATAGATGCTTTGAAGGTGTTGCTGCTACTGTTAATAAATTATATTCATTCATATAAAGGCCCATTCACTTTTGTAAGCTTTTGGCGCAATAGCCTCAGTGTTTAAAAAAAAACACAAAAAACCAACACCCTGTCAGAGCAGGTAACTACACCCTGTAAAACCCTAATGTAACAAGAGTCTGCGATCTAGGATCACTATGTAGGTTTTCATAACTACTGGGTGGTTTGTGTGGACACTAGCTATAGAATTTAACAACTCTAAGATAATATATAATACTTCTCATTATGGAGAAAAATGTTCATTCCACAGCCATTGAAGGAAACGAAAATTTCCAGCCAGACCTAGGTTCAATGATATTGGGTCATTTGGATATTTCAGCACCAAACTTTAGGGCCACCAACCTTGACTTTTCGTTAGTTACAGAAACTAGTGCCCAATTAAAACACTCCTTGGCAAGCAACTTTCTTGAGCAAGGCAAACTAATTAATGTACGGAATAGGGAGAGAGCCATGCTTTAAATCATACTGTCTAACCTCAGAAGAAGGAATTGGTCAGTGCCAAGAATACAGCTGCAGAGGGTAGTGAACAATAAGGAATAAAATTTGTGCTGATATTAAATCTTACGTACCTGAAAGGGCATTGAATGACACTATAACTCATTCTTGGGTTTATCTGATAACTGTCAGAAAGTGGCATGTGTGTGAAATATTTTACAAATTTGTGCACCTAGCATTTTAGCTCTTACTCTATTTATATCTTGAAGTTACTGTTGTACTGGAATTGATGTTACTATTATCATATATGATTTAAAAAAAAAACTGCTTCAAATGGTTTTGCAGTTAATGGAGGTGAATCTGGCTTGCTTTCTTTGATGTTTTTGTTCTCTTTCTACCTCCTGTATTCTACTGTGATATGATCACATGCAAGAAGTAAGCAAAGGGATCTCAATGTTTTCTTGAGCATAATAAGGGATGACATCGTCTGACATACTTTTTAATGATTTGCATCTTGAGAAAGAACCTATATATAATGGTGATTCTTATTGCTGCTAAAAAAAAAAAAAAAAAGACTCAGTATATTTATAGTCACTTCCTGAGAGTTTGTCCTGCCTCTTAGTTCAATCAAAGCAAAAGTGGGTAATGTCTTCACAATCTGTAGGGAAATCTATGTGATTGTAGTGCATAACACACACACATGCACATACACAAGCACACAGAAATAAATCTCACCGGAATTCTATAAAGGGAGGAAAGGCTTTGGCTCTTTCTCCTTTAGAAAGAAGCATTTTGATTCTTATAGACATGTAGATTGTATTCAGTCCAGTCTTTTTTTGATAAAAAGAACTAGATATTCTTTAAAGAAGAAGTGTTTGAAGATTAAAAAAAAGAGGTATTTTGAAAATGACAGAACCCAGTACAAAAAAATAGAGCTTCACACATATATCAACCTGCTGATTTTGCTTATTAAGAAAAAGATGTAACCCTGAAGCCACATAGCTTAAAAAATACTGCTGGATATTTTTATTGTATCCTAGGTACTGTTTGTTCCAAGAGATGCCACCTGCTTTTCTGTGGCCGCTCCTTTCTTTAGGGCTCTATTACTAAATCATATGTGTGTATATATATATACATATATATATGTGTGTGTGTGTGTGTGTGTATGTATGTATTGGCCATGTACTTGCTAAAAATGTTTTTTTTTAGACCAAGTACATTGGTCATGTACTTGCTAAAAAGATTTTATTTTATTTTATTTTATTTTAATTTTATTATGTTATGTTGGTCACCATACAGTACATCATTAGTTGTGATGTCGTGTTCCATGATTCATTGTTTGCATATAACACCCAGTGCTCCATGCAATACATGCCCTCCTTAATACCCATCACTGGGCTAACCCATCCCCCACCCCCGTCCCCTCTAAAACCCTGTTTGTTTCTCAGAGTCCATTGTCTCTCATGGTTCATCTCTCTCTCCGATTTCCCCCCCCTTCATTTTTCCCTTCCTTCTCCTAATGTCCTCCATGCTGTTCCTTATGTTCCACAAATAAGTGAAACCAGATGATCATTGACCTTCTCTGCTTGACTTATTTCACTTAGCATAATCTCCCCCAGTCCCATCCATGTCGATGTAAAAGTTGGGTATTCATCCTTTCCGATGGCTGAGTAATATTCCATTGTATATATGGACCACATCTTCTTTATCCATTCATCTGTTGAAGGGCATCTTGGCTCTTTCCACAGTTTGGCTATTGTGGACATTGCTGCTATGAACATTGGGGTGCATATGGCCCTTCTTTACACTACATCTGTGTCTTTGGGGTAAATACCCAGTAGTGCAATTGCTGAGTCATAGGGTAGGTCTATTTTTATTTTTTGAGGCACCTCCACACTGTTTTCCAAAGTGGCTGTACCCACTTGCATTCCCACCGACAGTGTAAGAGGGTTCCCCTTTCTCCACAACCTCTCCAACATTTGTTGTTTCCTGCCTTGTCCATTTTTGCCAATCTAACTGGTGTAAGGTGGTATCTCACTGTGGTTTTGATTTGAATTTCCCTGATGGCTAATGATGATGAACATTTTTTTCATGTGCCTGTTAGCCAATGGTATGTCTTCTTTTGAAAAGTGTCTGTTCATGTCTTTTGCCCATTTTTTGACTTGATTATTTGTTTTTTGGGTGTTGAGTTTGAGAAGTTCTTTATAGATCTTGGATACCAGCCCTTTGTTTGTAGTGTCATCTGCAAATATCTTCTCCAATTCTGTGGGTTGCCTCTTTGTTTTGTTGACTGTTTCCTTTGCTGTGCAGAAGCTTTTTATCTTGATGAAGTCCCCAAAGTTCATTTTCCCTTTAGTTTCACTTGCCTTTGGAGATGTATCGTGAAAGAAGTTGCTGTGGCCGATGTCGAAGAAGTTACTGCCTACGTTCTCCTCTAGGATTTTGATGGATTCCTGTCTCACATTGAGGTCTTTCATCCATTTTGAGTTTATCTTTGTGTATGGTGTTAGAGAATGGTTGAGTTTCATTCTTCTGTATATAGCTGTCCGATTTTCTCAGCACCATTTATTGAAGAGACTGTCTTTTTTCCATGGCATATTTTTTCCTGCTTTGTTGAAGATTATTTGACCATAGAGTTGAGGGTCCATATCTGGACTCTCTATTCTGTTCCACTGGTCTATATGTCTGTTTTTGTGCTAGTACCATGCTGTCTTGGTGATCACTGCTTTGTAATATAGCTTGAAATTGGGCAACGTGATGCCCCTACCTTTGTTTTTATTTTCAACATTTCCTTGGCGATTCAGGGTCTTTTCTGATTCCATACACATTTTAGGATTGTTTGTTCCAGCAGTTTGAAAATTGTCATTGGAATTTTGATCAGGATGGCATTAAAGGTATAGATTGCTCTGGGCAGCATAGACATTTTAACAATGTTTATTCTTCTGGTCCATAAGCATGGGATGTTTTTCCATCTTTTTGTGTCTTCTTCAATTTCTTTCATGAGTGCTCTGCAGTTCCTAGAGTATAGATCCTTTACCTCTTTGGTTAGGTTTATTCCAAGGTATCTTATGGTTTTTGTCACTGTTGTAAATGGAATTGATTCTCTAATTTTTCTTTCTACAGTTGCATTGTTAGCGTATATAAGAAAGCAACTGACTTTTGTGCATTGATTTTTTATCCTGCCACATTACTGAATTGCTGTATGAGTTCTAGTAATTTGGGGCTGGAATCTTTTGGATTTTCCACATAAAGTATCATGTCATCCGTGAAGAGAGAGAGTTTGACTTCTTCTTTGCCAATTTGAATACCTTTTATTTCTTTTTGTTGTCTGATTGCTGTTGCTGGGAAATTCTAATACTATGTTGAACAATAGTGGCGAGAGTGGGCATCCTTGTCATGTTCCTGATCTTAAGCGAAAGGCTCTCAGCTCTTCCCCATTGAGGATGATATTCGCTGTGGGTTTATCATAGATGGATTTTATGAATTTGAGGAATGTTCCCTCTGTCCCTATGCTCTGAAGAGTTTTAATCAGGAAAGGATGCTGTATTTTGTCAAATGCTTTTTCTGCATCAATTGAGAAGACCATATGGTTCTTCTCTCTCCTCTTATTAAAATGTGTTCTATCACACTGATTGATTTGCGAATGTTGAACCATCCTTGCATCCCAGGGATAAATCCCACTTGGTTGTGGTGGATGATCCTTTTAATGTATTGTTGGATCCTATTAGCTAGGATTTTGTTGAGAATTTTGGAATCCATATTCTTCAGCGAAATCAGTCTGAAATTCTCCTTTTTGATGGGGTCTTTGCCTGGTTTGGGGATTAAGGTAATGCTGGCCTCACAGAATGAGTCTGGAAGCTTTCCGTCTGTTTCTATTTTTTGAAGCAATTTCAGGAAAATAGGTATTATTTCTTCTTTGAATGTTTGGTAGAATTCCCCAGGGAATCCATGAGGCCCTGGACTCTTGTTTTTTGGGAGGTTTTTGATCACTGCTTCAATCTCGTTACTGGTTATTAGCCTATTCAGGTTGTCAATTTCTTCCTGTTTCAGTCTTGGTAGTTTATAGGATTCCAGGAAGGCATCCATTTCTTCCAGGTCGCTTAATTTATTGGTACATAGTTGTTGATAATAATTTCTAATAATTGTTTCTATTTCCTTGGTGTTAGTCATGATCTCTCCCCTTTCGGTCATAATTTTATTAATTTGGGTCCTTTCTCTTTTCTTCTGGATAAGTCTGGCCAGTGGTTTATCGATCTTATTAATTCTTTCAAAGAACCAGCTTCTAGTTTCATTGATCTGATCTACTGTGTTTCTGGTTTCTAATTCATTGATCTCTGCTCTAATCTTAATTATTTCTCTTCTAATGTGTGGCCTAGGCATCATTTGTTGCTTTTTCTCCAGTTCTTTAAGGTGTAAAGTTAGTTGGTGAATTCGGGATTTTTCTATTTTTTTTGAGTGAGGCTTGGATGGCTATGTATTTCCCGCTTAGGACCTCCTTTGCAGTATCCCATAGGTTTTGGACCGATGTGTTTTCATTCTTATTGATTTCCATGAATTGTTTAAGTTCTTCTTTGATTTCCTGGTTGACCCAAACATTCTTGAGCAGAGTGGTCTTTAGCTTTCAAGTGTTTGAATTTCTGCCAATTTTTTTCTTGTGATTGAGTTCCAGTTTTAAAGCATTATGGTCTGAGAATATGCAGGGAATAATCTCAATCTTTTGGTATTAAGACCTGATTTATGACCCAGTATGTGGTCTATTCTGGAGAAAGTTCCATGTGCGCCCGAGAAGAATGAGTATTCTGTTGTTTTAGGGTGGAATGTTCTGTATATATCTATGATGTCCATCTGGTCCAGTGTCATTCAAAACTCTTGTTTCTTTGTTGATTTTCTGCTTAGATGATCTGTCTATTGCTGAAAGTGGAGTATTGAGGTCTCCTACAATTTACATATTATTGTCAATATGACTCTTTATTTTGGTTAACAGTTGGCTTATGTAGTTGGCTGCTCCCATGATGGGGGCGTAGATATTTACAACTGTTACATCTTGTTGGATAGACCCTTTAAGAATGATATAGTGTCCTTCTGTGTCTCTAACTACAGGCTTTAGCTTAAAATCTAATTTGTCTGATATAAGAATTGCTACCCCAACTTTCTTTTGAGGTCCACTGGCATGGAAGATGGAGCTCCATCCCTTCACTTTCAGCCTGGATGTATCTTTAGGTTCAAAATGAGTCTCTTGTAGACAGCATATGGATGGGTCCTGTCTTTTTATCCAATCTGCAACCCTGTGCCATTTTATGGGAGCATTTAGCCTGTTCATATTGAGAGTGATTATTGAAAAATATGAAATTATTGTCATCATGTTGCCTGTGAAGTCCTTGTTTCTATAGATTGTGTCTGTAAATTTCTGTTCTATATTACTCTTGGGGTCTTTCTCCTTTTATTAAAACCCCCCTTAATATTTCTTATTAAGGGCTGGCTTAGTGGGCACATATTCTTTCAGTTTCTGTCAGTCTTGGAAGCTCTGCATCTCTCCATCCATTCTAAATGACAGCCTTGCTGGATAAAGTATTCTTGGCTGCATGTTCTTCTCGTTTAGTACCCTGAATATGTCTTGCCAGCGCTTTCTGGCTTGCCAGGTCTCTGTGGATAGGTCTGACGTTATTCTGATGTTCTTCCCTCTGTATATAAGGAATCTCTTCCCCCTAACTGCCCTTAAGATGGTTTCTTTGGTTCTAAGAATTGCGAGTTTTACTATTACATGCTGGGGTGTTGGCCTGTTTTCCTTGATCTTGGGAGGGGTCCTCTCTGCCTCTAGGACACGAATGTTTGTTTCATTCCCTAGATTAAGGAAGTTCTCAGCTACAATTTGCTCAAATATATGTTCTATACCTCTCTCTCTCTCCCTCTCCACCCCCTCAGGGATCCCAATAATTCTGACATTGGAACATTTCATGGCGTCACTTATTTCTCTAATTCTGTTTTCATGGATTTTGAGCTGTTTCTCCCTGGCCTCCTCTTTTTCCTTCTTTTCTATCAATTGGTCTTCTAGATCACCAATTCGTTCTTCTGCCTTGTTTACCCTAGCTGTTAGAGTATCTATATTAGATTAGATTTCACTGATAGCATTTTTAACTTCCGCCAATTCAACTTTCATTTCTGCCCTATGTTGCCATTAATCGATTTCTCCATTCTAGCTATCGTCTTCATAACTGGCACCTTGAAGTCCATTTCCAACATCTTGGTTATATCTGTATCCATTTGTAAATCTGTGGCAGAAGTCACAGTCTCTGAGTCTTTCCTATTTTGGGGGTTCCTCCTCCTAGTCATTCTGTTGAGGGTGGTTGAGGAAGTGTACCAGAGTCCAAATTATTGACCACAACCCAAGCAAGATGCACTTGTTTTATAGGGACCTTAGTGTTGTCGGCCTCTTGTTCTCCCAGCCTGTCTTCTCGGGGAGGGACCTGCTGCACTATTACTCAGGCAACCCTGTTTGGGCAGAGTTGCCCTACCCCCAGTGGGGGGGGTGGGCTCAGTGAAAACCGGTTTTGGGGGGGGCTTTTGTTCTCTGGCAGCTTTCCCTGGGGGCTTTCTGTGTCTCTTCCGAGAGCCAGAGCAGAAGAGACCATTTCCAACCCTCTGCCTCAGAACAGAGATCCCAGTCTGTTCTTCAGTGAGCTCTCCAGACCACACTATCTCTGTTTCTGTCTGTGCTGCTATAAACTGCAGCATCCTGGGTTTTGCACCCCTCAGCAGCACTCCCAGTCCTCGCCTCCAGGTTGGGGCATGTCTGTGCCCTTTGTGCTTCTAAAATCACCAGCCGTCCCCAGTTTGAATGGGCAGCCCCACCACTCCAGGTTTCAGTCTGGGGAGCTGCCCTAAAGTCCTTTCCCTGTCACTACAGGTCTGCGAGTCTGAGCCCCGTTTCCAGCGCGGGAGGCTTTCACTCACCAGTGGTGCAGGATCCTGAAGGCTCCCTCCCCCTTCCATTTATCTTCCAATATGTGCCTGCAGAATCACGGCTTCCCACTTCATACCTCGAAACCAGCCACCTACGATATTCTGTTTGTAGAGATCCAGATATATCTTCTTACATCTCAGGCTGATTTTGTGGGTGTTCAGAGTGGTCTGGTAGATATTCAGTTCAATTCAGGGGACCGGTTGGAATACTCTTCCGCCATCTTTTTTTTTCTCCTAAAAGATTTTATTTTTAAGTAATCTCTGCACCCAATATGGGGCTTGTACTCACAATCTCAAGATCAAGACTCCCATGCTCTACAGACTAAGCCACCAAGGCACCCCTCTATTTACTAAAAGTCTTGTTTTCAATTAATGACTCTCGATTAATTTATGTTTATGCATGGTTTTGCTCCTCTCCAATAAGCTCTGCATGATGCTGGCTATAATTGAGTGATGTTTCAGCTCATGTTCTCTTAGGCAACTGCATTATTTCTGCTTCATATGTGCTCCCTTTGCTCTGGTGAGTGTATGGGGCTTTGAACTCCTTTTCATATGAAGAGTTGCTGCCTATTTGAGAGGCAAGCAAAAAATTGATCCTCCATCTTTGCAGCACCATGAATTTCCCACTTTAGCATCATTAAACATGCCTTTGGTGGTCATAATTCAGAAGGGGCCTGGGGGGATTACTGCTTTAACACTTTCCAGCTAATATTGTGAAAAATCCATTGTTCTGTGGCTGAAGGCCTGCTATGTGCAGTAAGACTTGAGTCTTCATGGTCAAATCTGTGTAAAGAAGAATTTAAAATGTTGTAACAGCTCTGTTGGATTTCTTCTCACAGAGTGATGAAGGAAGACTATCTGTAATCCCTAGGGCAGTGCTGTCTAATAGAACTTTCTGTGATGATAGAAGCATTCTGTATCTTTGCTGCCCAGTATGTTGACCACCAGTTACGTCTGCTATTGAGCACTTGAAATGTAGCTAGTGTGAATAAAGAATTGAATTTTAAATTTTATTTAATTTTAATTAGTTGAAGTATGATTTAAATGGCCACTTGTGGCTGATAGCTACTGTATTGGCTAATGCAGCCTTAGAGGATAACTGGAAAATTTGTCCAGAAATTTGTTTTGGGATCTATCTGTGTAGCTGTGTTATATATCGGGGGTTCTACCACTGATTTTCAGCCATCTAGGTATTAGAAAAAAAATACATGTACATGTACTTAGAAGTGTATCTGTGTATGCATGCATGTGTGTATAGATACAGATGGAGATATAAACGTGTGACTGGCCTTCAGGGAGCCATCAATCTTGATAGAGAGATGAGCACATGACACAGTTTGAGAATGTCTGCATAATCACATGTTTTCAACATACCAAATTCCTTTGATCTTCCCTGAGTCAGCTAGAAGAAGAAGAAATTAATGAAGTGTTATTATTTGCTTAGTTTTTAAGTGTATTCTCACAACTACTTCAGGTTTCAGTCTGGGGAGCTTATCAGTGGATATTTAGAAGACAAGATCATGGAGGTTCCTTTTCTATGTAAGAAGTTGTACCTGAGCATCCCTGACCCCTAGAGCTTCTGGCATCTTGCAGATACTAATATCCCAAGAATTTGCCATTTAACCTTTCTGATGGATTAGATGCCACATGTAATGGCTGCATGACAGACAAGAATTTAAAACCTGTTTCATGAGATTATGTTCTGGACTCAGCCCTCTACTTCACTAAAATTATCAAATCAACTTTTGGATTTGGTTATAGAACAGATTGCAGCGATATAATGCCACCATTTGAACATTGGGTAAAATTCTGTCTTTTCGGCACTTGACATATGGAAGATAATGTTAGTCATTATGAACTGTGCAAATTCTCTAGCCCATTTAGGTAGTTAGTAAAAATTTATTGAATGTTATTATTGACTGAATTCTCTACTGAAAAAAATGCTCAAATTACATGACATTATAATGATAGGTGAATGTGAATTTTTTTCCACTGAGTTAGAGAATGTTTATTTTACTTGTCCCTAATAATTTCCCTTCTCTTTAGAAAGTTTTGGTGATATCCATAATAATGCCATATGTAATTATAATAGGTTTATAAAACAGGAAAAAGGAGAAATCAGAAAAGTTTATCAAACATTCAATAATTCTCAATCATTTGTCACTGTTAAAAAATCTTAATAAACTGAAGAACATAAAACATTGACTTTAAAATCAAGAATAAAAGACATATTTCTTTCTACCATTGTTTTTATTTTTCTGATATGAGACAAAAATATTAGCTAGTTAGTGAGTAAGAAGGAAATGAACAAGTTGCCATTTGTGACAATTTTTCACCATAGGGCATTTTCAAAAACAAACCGAAACTACTAGCAATTTTTACAATTAATAAATTGACTATGGGTCAGCAACTGTAACGTATTGATTGAGATCACAAACTCTGGAGTTAGACTGGCTGATTGCAAATATCATCGGGATGTGTAATTTTGGGTAAGTCACTCTCTCTTATGGCTCAATTCCCTGACTATCAAATGGAGGTAATATTTACTTTATAGAGTTATGTATATAAAATGGCACACTTTATTTGAATTAGTGAACTATCTGACACATAGTAGATGTTTAATAAATACTAGTAAATTAATTATTGTTATTGCTACCTAATAGATATAATGGAAATGACTCCATTCTAGAAAAATATGAAAACCTTAATTCAAAACATTGTAGTGATAAATTGGGAATTTTAAGGTTGTATTTTTTTTACTACACATGAAGGAAGACTGTAGATGATGTATATTGTAAACCCTATAGCAACTATTGACTTGAATAAGTATAAATAATGAGCCAAGAGTAGAGATGAAATAGAATAATAAAAAGTACTTAATAAAAAAGAAGACAAAAAAAGAGGAATAAAAGAAACAGAGGACAGCTAGAACCAAGAGAAAATAATTAAAAAGTGGTAGTATACAGCCAACCATATCAATAAATATAAATGATCTAACCACACAATTAAAAGGCTGTGCTTGTCAAATTGGATAAAATGTGAGAAATAGGACTATCTAAAAGAAAATCACTTTAAAAAGTGTACATATTAAAAGTATTTGATAAAAGATGTACTATGCAAAGATTAATCAAAAGAACGATGTAGTGGTTATATTAATGTAGTAAAAACTACCATTCATAACAAGGAATACTACCAGAAATGAAGAAGGTTATTAAATACCAATAAAGTGGTCAGGTAAGTGGCACTGAACATGACAATACTAGATGAGTTTGTACTGAATAAGAGGGCTTCTTCACAAAGCAAAAACTCATCAAACTGAGAAGAAAAACAGATAAATCCACAATTATAGAGACTTCAAAATCTCTCTCTTCAGTAATCAATAAAGTAGAAAAAAATCAGTGAGAATGTGGAAGACTTTAACATACAAAAGAACTATCAACCCTGACAAACTGTCTACCAACCTGACCAAACTGACATTTCCAGAACACTTCAAACAAGACCTGCAAAATACACATTCATTTTAAGTATACATGGAACATTAACCAAGATAGATTATATTCTGAACCATAAAGATATCTCAATAAATCTACAGAAAGTGAAATTTTATATAGTGTGATTCCAGTATTTATTGCATTGAATAAAGAAGTCAAGTTGGGAAGACCTGACATTTGACCAGTATTGAGTCTCCATATCCATGAACATGGAATATCCCTCTATTTACTTCTTTTGATTTCTTTCATCAGCGTTTCATGGTTTTCCTCATATCAAGCTTGTACATATTTTGTAGGATTTATACTTAAGTATTTCATTTTTGGAGGTGCTAATGTAAATGTAAATAGTATTTTTAGGTTCAAACTCCAATTGTTTATTGCTTGTATACAGAAAAGCAATTGATTTTGTAAGCGAACCTTGTATCTTACAACCTTATTATAGTCATTTATTACTTCCAGGAGCTTTCTCATTGATTCTTTGGGATTTTCTATATAGACAATCACATCATCTGCAGCTAAAGACAGTTAAATTTTGTCCTTCCCAAACTGTATACCTTTCCCTTCCTTTTCTTTTCTTATTGCTTTCTCTAAGACTTTGGGAATATGTGCAAGAGGAGGGGTGAGATCTCAAGCAGACTCCCTGCTGAGCCTGACTGTACTCAATCTCACGATCCTGAAATCATGACCTGAGCCAAAATCAACAGTCAGATGCTTAACCAGTTGAGCAACCCAGGCACCCTTCTATTGATTTATTCTTAAGTTTGCTGATTCTTTCCTCAACCTGTCCAGTCTATTAATTAGCTTATCAAAGGCATTCTTTTTTTGTGTGTTACAGTGTTTTTTATTTCTAGTATTTCTTTTTGGTTCTTAGGCTCTCCATTTTTCTGCTCTCATTAACTATTTGTTCTTGCATGTTGTCTATTTTTTCCATTAGGGTCCTTAGCATATTATTCATAGTTATATTATCCCAGTCTGATAATTACAAACATCGCTGCATGTCAGAATCTGCTTCTGATGCTTGCTTTGTGTTTTTTGCCTTTAGTACGCCTTACAGTTTTTTGTTGAAAGCCAGATGTGATATACTGGGTAAAAGGAACTGGGTAAAGCAGGTGTTCAGTGATGTGTTGTTGAGGTATGTGAGAAGGGAAGCATTCTATAGTTCTGTGGTTTGGTCTCAGTCTTTTAGTGCACCTAGGCCCCTGGGCTGTGATCTTTACCCATGGTTCTTAGTGTCCCCCATTCCTCAATCCTCAATCCCCACTTAAGTAAGACAAGGAAGCTAGAGGCATCTGGAGGTATTTCCCTATTCCACATGGAAGGCTAGAGGAGAGGTATTTTTCTTCCTCCACGTGGAAGGCTAGATCAGATTGCAGCTGGGTGTTTTCCTTCTTCCATGTCAGAGTCTATAGGGAGCTGGATTTGAGTATTTCCCTTTCCCCCCAGTAGGTTAAGCTCTGGAAAACTCTAGTCTGTTAGGCTGTGGTGAGGGTAGGTCTTGTTAAAACAGAATAAAATGTTCTGGCTGTATTTCAAACTAGCTACTTTCCCTCTCCCCCTGCCAGATACATTAGGGGATTTTTCTCTGTTCTTCACTGTGAGAACCTGGCATGACTCCTAGAAATACAACTCACAGTATTGTGGGAGCCTCTCTAAGATTGGACCCCCTGGAGCTTTTACCTCAAACTTTTAACTCAGTCCACACTGAGGCTCTAGCAATTTGTCAGTTACAGCTCTGTGTTTCCTCCCCTGGTACTGGTCCTAGAGGTTGCTGCTCCTGAGTTTTTGCTCTGGGAAATTGTGGTTCTCTGTATCTGCCTGTCGACCTTCCCAAATTTGGGAGCAGCAACTTGCTTTGTTATTTCAGTTCTCTGATGGATCTAAGAAAAGTTGATTTTCAGTTTGTTCAGCTTTTTTCTTGTTGTATGGATGGGAGTGACAACTTCCAAGCTCCTTAAGTACTAGACCAGAAACCAGAAATTTTTCCTTTTTACTTTTTAAACAAAATGTGAGGGTGGTTTGTGGAGGTTCCCAGAGTGATAAGAAAGGAGCTGGAGAATGGAACTCTCTTCCTGTTATATATATATGTGTGTATATATACGTATATATATATATATATATATATATATATATATATATATATATATCTTTTGGCCACCAAAATGGTCATGTCCCTTATCCTACCTCATGACACATTTAGTTGGATTTGGAGACAATGCATGAAAAACTGAAGTGTAGTTTTAAGTAAAGGGAGAAATTAGAGCTGTGGAACCAGTTAAAGAAGAAATGATTACACCCTTCTTGGAGTGGAAAGAGTTCCGTGGAAAGGAAAGTTAAACGTGGGAGACATTTGTTTGTGGCCTTTATGGTATATAAAAAGGGGTCCATTTTCCATCAGAATTTGAGACTGGTTACTAGAAGGAAGTTGGAAACCTGGACAGTTTCATTTTCAAGTGGTCAAAATGGTCCCTTGGTTCCTCTTGGATATCATGATAGTTTACCATCAACAAACTTGTGGACTGTACCCTTTAATCTTACACTCTTGACCATGTTTATATAAAAAGTTTAGTTATATTCTTTAATGGATTGTTTTTGCATCACTCCAAGATGTAAATTCTCAACAAAGAGGCCATGACCCAAATTTTATATTTCTGGAACAACTTCAGTATTTTTGCCCATGAGTTTGAATTATTTGTATGTATTGGCTTTCTTATGTGGTGATGATTTGCATTAGCATGCCTTGTGGGGTATTTTATAATTCTGTTGAATTTTGTGCTGCATTTATGTAGGCAAAGGCTATCTCATGGTTTTCAAAGTACTTGATATGTTGTAAAAATAGTTGTTTTGCCATTTGCCACATGTGTTGATGAACTGATCTGAAGGAGAAGTTCTAAAATAAACTGCAGGTAATGAATGATTTCTATTTTAATCACTTAACAAAAAAGTAACTTATAGCAACTACACACAAAGCATTGTTCCATCTGATGAAGATATACAGTAATTTGGTTTAGTTTATCACATGTTTTGGGAGTAAATTTGTTGCCAGATGTTAGGTGCTAGAGATGCAAGAGTAAATACAATTACGGTTCAGTTTTGGAAGCTTTTAGTTTAGGGAGGGAGACAGATACATAAAAAAATATTTTGTGTTGTAATAAGTACAAGAACAGGCTTTGGTAAAGGTGTTGAGAAGCACAGAAGAATGTTATGTAGTCCAGGCTATTATTCCCCAGATGCTAATAATCCAGATGGAAAATAATTAAAACACCAAAAATGCAGTGTTGTTGATGATGGTGATAATATGTTTCATTCATTTCAAGCTTAAATTATTACTTTTAACAATATCCTTGGAAAGGAAAGAATTTTTCTTTTAATTTTACTAACAATAAGAGTAAAGATTGGAGAGGTTAAGCCACTTACTGAATAGGAAAAAAAAAATACTGTGTAGCAAATTAGAGACTAGAATCACAATCACTGGACTCCAATACTGGACCCTTCTCATAACACTGCAGGAAGAAATTAATAAATTTGTAACCCAGTAGGATGTATATTAATGCCAAATGTAGAAATTGGACTTAGAGGAGTGTAGAGCAAGGAAGAAATCAGAGAAGGCAGACATGTTCTGGAATAGAGATGGGAAAGATTGAGATCAATAGGGAAATGGTTAAGGGTATTCCACAAATGAGGGATGACATAAAGGAAGGGTCGCAATCTCTTCAGATGACTTTAGGAGACAGTAAGTACGCACATTTGATGAAGTAAAGTTTTTACAAGGATAAAGGTGAGAAATATAGTAGAGACTGTGATCATTAATTGGAATGAAAATTGCATCACCTTTCAAGGATGAGCCTAATTATAGCAAACGAGTAGCTTAAGTATTCAGTTTGACTGTAATCATTCAAATACACCTGCCACAATTTATTCATGCTGCCATTAATAGACTAGCTGTCTTAGCGAAGTCATCTGTACCAACAGACACATCTGTGTCTTCTTGTATTAGTTCAGTAGCATTTGGTCTTCTGGGACTACTTGCTTTATAAATAAATATTCCCATACTGAAGGAGAGTTTTTGCCTTTTCTGCAACCACCTGCCCCAAAGCAGACATATTTGTCTTTTTAGTTACATGAAGACTGTATTTAACCAAAGAAACCCCACTATGCCATCTCCAAAATAAAGATATAACAGAGAAAGCCCAGGTGCCAAGAATGGAACGATAAAGACTGCCTTCCATTTCTGGAGCCTCCTTTTAGTCAACTTGACCAATAAACAGTTTCTCTGCTTCTATTCTGGGTTTCTCTTCTTCCTTGTTTTGTGTGAGGCATTCCTTGATCAAACAACAGATAAACCTATGGTTTATTGCTGCCCTTTTTATTTTGCCCCTGCTTCTGACATTGACCACAGAAATTAGCAATCCTATTCTCTCTAACAATGTCTCTGGTCTGGCCACTCATCTCATAGTCAAGAAATATTGGCCTGTGTGTTACTCAATCAGTAGCAGATAACAGCAGTTGAAATGGGGAATATTCCTAGAAATAGACAGCTGGCTCCATGCTTTTCTTCATCAAAGCAGAGAAACCTTTGCATCAGGACTAATATGGCTCATAAGACTCAAAGAAGAAGCCTAACCTTGATCTTCTTTACATTCTATGGATTGATTTATTGTTGAAATTCAGCTTTTTGGTTAAGCTAATAACTGCTCCTTCCCATCCTGCCACGCAAGAAAAGAAGATTGAGATAATTATTTTCATTTTCATAAATTTTCTATGGGACAAAATGGACCCACACCATTTTGGGTGGAAGGAAATCATCTCTTCTCTGTCAACTGCAAGTCAGTGCCTGTGCCAAAGACCTGTGCACCTTTGGGAATGTTTTGCCTTTGTCATGAGCTGGGAAGAGTTAACCCCTCAGCAGGGTTCAAAAAACAAAAGCTGTGCTCCACTGGACAAGAAACTCTGGCTTTGATGCCTCTTATTGGATAAGGTATATATATGTGAGTAGAGACCTACTTTGCCCCTCCTCCCCTGGGAACCTGGACAAGCCTCATTATGATGGTCATCAAAACACTTCCCATATCTTGAGAAGAAACATAATAGAGATCTCTGACACACAAGCTAACGTGGGGACCCTATGGGTTCTAGGCTGTTCACTTGTAAATCAGTTGGTGCTGAGATTTTATCTAAGACTGAGAAGTTCCTGAAAGGCCTGAAATGTGATTCTTAGGCCAGATCAAGTGTGACTGAGTGCTGGTGACTTTCTTGCCTTGAATAACATGGCAAGGGTCTCACACTATTCAAAATGAACCTAAAGATTTGACTAAGTCTGTGGGGAGATGGTCAAAGAGGCTGTTTTATTGAATTAATTGGCTCAGTCAAAGCTCTCAGTCTGGATACTCTGTATTGGTACAGTCCCATTGAAGGGATGTGAAGATTTCAGGTGAAGTCTGCACCTTTTTATTTCTAATGGAGCAACAGTAAATGTATTCAACTTAGAACCAAATCCAAACTGCTTATATGTACATATGAAAATCAATATTTAAATTGCTTCTAACTTTTACTTTTTAGCATTAAAAATGCAAATATAGACTGTGACATTTCCACTCTGAAAATGAGATAAAATGAATTTGATACTTTATTGTGTTCTGAATTAGAGTATTTTTGTCTGTGAGTGAAAAATTTCCAAAAGGTAAAATGGGAGAGAAAGCAAATTTGGTTGTGTTCTCCTAAGTAAAAACCAGCTGATCTGATGTTATACATTTATGGGGAAAAATATTGCCTTCTGCTCTGAGCAATTTTAGTTCAAAAGATGAATTTTTCATCACATACCAAAAGTTACAAATCAGGGGTGATAATTAAAATACATTTAACCATTTAAGTGTAGCATTTTCCTATGTGAATTCTGTGATGTGCTAAGAATAAATGTCAAGGCATGTGAAAGTTAAGTAGGGATTCAAGTCCCCATCATCTGAGTTGTTCTCTGCAAAGTTATTTACTAAGCTACATTAATGTATTCCAACTCTAGCATACTGGTTAGAAACTTTGGCTGAACTTTAAATTTATTATGGAAATGAATATGATCCCTTTTTAGAGAAATCTAGTAAGAAGTGGGTTAGTCAAATGAGGTAGTATTTAATATGTTTTATGTCATGACCCCTTTTGATAATCTGATCCTCTTGTCAGGGGAGAAAAACATACATATAGATGACATTTTGCATTTAATTTCAAGATGTTCAAAGGTCCCTGAAGCTCTTGGCTCCAGGTTAAGAACTCTTAATCAAATGAACAGATATTTGATTATAAATCAGCAAACTTAGATTCCTACCTGACTTTAATGCTGATGAACTGTGTGACCTCAGATAAATTATGTATTTTTTGTGCATTAAAATCTTCATCTATAAACATGATTGCTAATATTGGTAGTAATTTATTCCTTAATATAAAGGAGAATTTCTGGCTCTCTGGAGACCTATCAACATATAAATCCAAGATGATATTATTATTAAAAGTAATGTGTGGCCCAGATACTGCATATAATAAATAATTCCAATTTCATATATCTGCATATATATTTGTTTTCTTTTTTTCCACATTAGAAGGATAAGCCTCAATCTCATTTTGTTTCTGGGGCTTTCCATTCTTACTGAGGTTTTCTTGTGACTATCTAATTAAAAACAAAAACTATTTTGATAACAAATTGATGTATAGATGATTAATAGCATCCACATTTGATTATCATTAATTGCTTCCCAAGTATTGGTTTTAGACAAAAAATAATGCTGCAAGACTTCCACTAAATTGCCCTATGGCACTTCAATCAAAGGTTTCTTTTGGATCATTAAAAGTGGTAGACCCTGTTTAAAACTGAAATCATGTGGTTACATTTAAGGAATTTCAAATTGATGCCAGACATTAGCATGACTTGCAATCATTTCATTTGAAATGCAGCCTACTAGAGTTTAGTCTCAATTTCCCTAGCTGTCTGAATTTCAGACAGGGGACAGCCATGGCTCTTCGTGGTCTTATGTGTGATTTAACACAGCCCTGGGATCTTTCCATGTTGTAAGACAACTTTCTTGCCAAATTCACCAGCTTAACTACGTATCTTTATTGACTAAATCAAGGCAGGTGAAGATGAAAACTGGACCTGTTAATGTAATAATCAATTACTAAGAATAATGATAACCAGAAAAAGTTAGTGGGGATGGACATTCTTTGTCGTAGGGCATGAATCAAGATTTGGCGAGGCTAACTGATCATTTTGGGGCAATGAAATATCAACAATTGTAAAATGGGAGGTTTGAATGTTGAAATCATCGTAATGAGCTATTAACAAATCCCAAGTGCTTATAAAAATCATTGGTAGATATGAAACTGTGGTTTAAGGGTGTATGGGAATGATTCATTCTTCCTTTGTGGTTCTTGAAATGCTACAGGCTCTATGGCAAGCTGCCTGATTATTGTTGGACCTTTCTATATTTCATTTCAAATAAGGATAATAAACCATAAAGTCAAGACTATATTCTATAAACTTCGTCTGAATTAAAAACTGCCAACATATGCTTTCTGCTGTCATTACTGCCTTGAAGAGTATTTATATTAATATTTTTTATTAGGGAAACAAAGGGCAAAAGATATTCTTTTACTTGTCTTCCCCTGATTTTTAGTATGTTTCTCAAACTTCAAACTATTTATTGTTTGAAACATAACATCTTCAGAAAAAGAGGGTGTTGCCCTTGTTCAGTAGTATCATTGTTTGGAATCACAGAATTTATTGAGGAAATTTAAAAACTTGCCATGTGAGAATGGGCATATAGTGACATATAATGGATAGCATGTTCATAATTCTAAGTTAGGTGAAATAGACTGTTTTTTCCTCATGGCATTGATTATACCTGTAACATAATAGTTACCTGTATTACTATTTATTTACTATCCATTTCTCTCACTTATTAGTGAGAGAAATAGAGACATGATCATGTCCATTTCATGCTTAAATTTTTAAAAACTTGATGTAATGTCAATCAAAGAGAAAATAAACAAATATTTCTTGGCTGTTACATGGATGAATGTAGAATTTTTCAAACTTTTTAGGCAAAATTCCATAGTACTAAGAATAAATATGATCTTTAAAAATCATATTACACAAATTAGTTAATTATAGGGATCAGATTTGCCCTTCTCAGCAGTGAGCTCTGCCTATATAATCTTAACTCCCTTTGCAGAGAATCAGCATTCATTAGATATATCTTATAAAAACTCCACCATGACTAGCTGGCTTTCGCAAAGACTATTTCTGATGCTCCTACTTCAACATTTTCAGCATTCAGTACTCTTCACTCTGTCACAGGATTTTTGTTTGTTTGTTTGTTTTTTTAACACACTGATACCTATTTTACTGTGTATTGTCTTGTAACTTTAGGGCTTTCTCCTCCTGTCAGCTTTGTTTGAACTGTCCACTGATGTGGCATAAGGGGCTCTTCCTAGCTTAACCCTGACTTAATCACAATCCAAAGGCTTTTACAAGTAACATCACTTCCACTTTCCGTCATGTCCCTTGGTTCTTCTTGCGTGAATTGGACCCCTGGACACCCCAGGCAGGCCTGTGTAGCATTACTTTATGCCCATCTGGGCATGGACCCCAGGTGGTATTAGCTTTCTCAACATGGCCAGTTGCCTCAATTTCCTTGAAACCCTTTTAATTTACTTTCCCCATTTAGTCCAGGAAGAATGATCTCTTGACTTCTCCCCCTTTTCCAAAAAAGCATGCAAATCCACCTTAATTTTAAAACATGTTAAAGTACAGGGTACCTGGGTGGCTCAGTCTTTAAGCATCTGCCTTCGGCCCAGGTCATGGTCCCAGGGTCCTGGGATCGAGCCCCGCATCGGGCTCCCTGCTCTGCAAGAAGCCTGCTTCTCCCTCTCCCACTCCCCCTGCCTGTGTTCCCTCTCTCACTGTGTCTCTCTCTGTCAAATAAATAAATAAAATCTTTAAAAAAAATGTTAAAGTATAATAAGTATAATGAATGTAAAAAATGTTCACAAGTGAGGCTCGATAAAGACAGGGAATTTTTCTTTTCCTGTGGTTTTTACACTGTTATAAGAACAATGTTGTTTTATGAGCTTAAATTCTTAAGAGCATAAAGACCAAAGATGAAGTAGTAATTGCCAACTAGTAAGTGATAGATTAAAAGCATATGAGAGGTTCCAAAGTGCCTCAATGTATAAAATAATGAACTGTGGTATTAGTGTAAAAAAGTAAATTGCTGAAATTATGCTATTTTAATTCTGCCTTGGAAATAGCTATCACATTGAATCAGTAATGTTGTTTCTTTTTCTCCCTTTAAATGAATATGACATTGTTTTTTTCAAAATCCTTCAGATGGTATAACAAAGAGGTTGATCCAACAGAAATTATCTGTGACCTTTTATCTGCAAAAGCAACAGAAAATCGTGGTCTTTGGTGGTAGGAAAAAAAATGCATTAAAAAACTCCACTAATATATAGAAGTGCAAGTCTTTCTACAGACAGTATAATTAGAAGAGACAGGGTCAGAGAGTAGGAAAGCCATATCATAAACCATACGTGAACTCATCTTTCTTAATTCTTTAACTGCCTCTTAGACTGATTTTTGAAGGTCGAATATCTCTTTCAGCTAAGGAACTCCTTTTGAATGTGAGGGCAAGCCCGGAGTTGGATGCGAACACCTTAGGCTTTGGCAATCCAGTCATCAGTGAAAGTAATACGAGGGCTATAATTTTAAATAACACCATTTGGACATTCTGTTTAGCCAATACAAGCAATATGTACAAATTACTTCATACCATCGATAGTTTATCTTTCCCTAAAATCGGATTGAGGACAATCTTATCTACATCTACTTTAAGCTATCTTCCCTGTGTGTAATGGAAAGAGAACATTGGAAATCTTGGGATATTTGAGTCCCTGATATAGTCCTCCTATATGCAATGTAGAGATCAAAGAAGAAGATTTAAGAGGTCTTAATTTCCCACAACTTAAAGTAGTGTTGTTTCAGAATACTTGTGAGAACTTTCATAATCACCAATTTTGCAAGCAATCTACTCTCACTTCCTACCTTCCCCTCATTCAAGGATCATTTCTATACTACCAAGTGACTAGCTCTTCACCTGAATACCTCTTTGATAGAACACTACTGATGAATGACTTCCCACAGTGGTCTAGAGTTCTTTAAAAATATGTCTGCTATTAAAATACAATATGTGATAATCAATTGCTCTAATTTTTCAGTTGCTTATATCATGGCTTGACCTGAAATATCCATAATTTATTAAGCACTGACTATATATTAGTAATGTGCCAAGAGAAAAATACAAAGGTGACCAGATACACTCTAGTTTAGAAGTTAGTGTATCAATGATGTTTAGTCATACTTCATTTTGTTACTAATTTGTTGCTTTGCAACTGTGGGGCGTTTGATTCTTATATTTTTCATATTTACTTTTTAGTCTTCTTTCCATAGGAAGTGACATCCCATTAGTTAGTGCAGAATGAGGTTCACCTATATAATTTATATACATATTCTTTTTAAATTTCAGACAAGAAAGCCTATGTGTAATGTTATATGGAAGCACAAAGAGAGAGGTGAGGAAGATTCTAGTGAATTGTTTATTTCAACAAAACAACTCCTGCTAATATCTTCAATTATGGTTAAAAGGCAAACACATGAATTAAAAAAAAAATACAAACCTACTTTGCCCTTGACATGCATAAAACCTCTCCTTTCTTAGTTAATATAGCCTTAGTCACCAATTATATACAATTTCTAAAGTATGTGTTTATAGAATTTTGGTGGATACAAAGGTAGTGAATGATCCCACATCACCAGTGTATTGGAGATGGAAGAATTATTATTTTAGCATATTACCTTTCAGGTGAATCCTTTGAGGTATTATTGAATTCTCATACAGAGTTAGCTCCATAAAAGGTGCATCTGAGTGTTCTGTGTTGTCACATTATCCTGAAGGACCCGAGCCCTTCACTGACTACAAGCCTGAGGAGACCATATCAACTCTGACCTCCTCAGTGTCCTTACTCTCTGAATTACCTTGTCAACAACATTGAGGCAGTTTAAACATCTCTGTATAGCACAGTATTTCTTTCCCTATTTACCTATTTCTACATGTTTCTTAATAGCCTAATTACGTTTGAAAAATTCAATTTAATCACTACTTAAATTCTATTGTCCCTCAACAGCCCTAATCCAACTTCTACCTCAAGCTACTTCAAGTGAACTTCTTTAGCCAATATCTCATTATTTATTATATTTGACCTCTTAGTAATACTTTGCTACTGTTAAATTGCTCAAAAGAACATTTGGTGTTCCTGTGCCTTCCTAAAATACCATTTTCTACTTTTTTTTTTGACACTACAGATTTTCTTGTGTTGCTTCCAATTCTCTGGACATTCTTTCTTAGAATACTTGCAAGGCTCTTTTTCCTTTACGTGTTCGTCTTCGTCAGGATTCTGTCCCCAACTCTGCTCTGTTCTCACTGCAAATCATCTCCTTGGTAACCACACCCACTCCAACAGCTTAAATTTCATATAAATCTGCTCTCTAGACCACCATCTTGCCTTCAAAATCAACTCACACTTAAATGCCCCAAACTAATCATCTTACCGCACAAACAGTACTCAACATATTTAGAAAGTGTCTGCTATTTTCATGCCTTATTAGGCATTGGCAATATAAAAGGGAAAAATAAATAAATAAAAGACACCTAATGGGTCTAATGGAGAAAGAGATGATCAGATACATCAGAAACAATGAAAATTATTATCATATGTTTAGTTAATTATACTTTTTCAATGCAGCACAGGGTGTGACTACTTAATTCTTATTATTTATTTATTCTGTTGATTCTTTGCCCTAACTATAGCTTGAACATGTCTGTTTCCTGCCTTGCAAATGCTCTGTTTCAGGAAATCTTCATCTCTTCTCTGGGTTATCATGTAGCAGCTTCTTAACTGTTGTTTTCATGTCTAGTTTTACCATCCTCTGAATCCACCTCCCAATGTGATCAGAAAGAGCTTTCTAATATACCATCATACCATTCCTTTGTTTGAAATCCCATAGTAATAATAATAATAGCAATTTGTCGAGTATTTACTATGTCTCGGGCATTTTTGAAAGATTTTCCATTTAATCCTCACAACAACTTTATTAAGAATTTTCATTCTTTTCTATAGATTAAGAAACTGCGACATAGAGGAAATTTATATCATGCCCAAGGTCAAGTGGTAGAGCTTGGACATGAACCAGAGAAGGACTGAAATGAAAATTTCTCACCGATTACCCTTCTACT
The DNA here is from genome assembly GCF_037043125.1 of Eumetopias jubatus. Lineage (NCBI taxonomy): Eukaryota > Metazoa > Chordata > Mammalia > Carnivora > Otariidae > Eumetopias > Eumetopias jubatus. The sequence goes on along the minus strand of NW_028274821.1, from coordinate 22,103,317 downwards.
TAAAATATTTCAATGAACAACAAAATAAACACCATTTTTTGCTATGAGAAATGAAATACAAATTTCTTACCTACCATATAAGCATTTGCAGGATTTGACCCCACTAACTTTCCATTTTGAAGTTGGAATTCAGCCACGATGAATTTCATATTAACTCCCTAATTCCTAATTTCAGGGCTCCTCTCTGTTGCATGACACCCAAACACGTCAGCCTGTTCAAATGGCTTTCATCATACTACCCCAAAAAGGGGGGAAAAACTGGGGTTTAGGGAACTGATGCAGTTATTACTGCAAGTCATGATCCAGAAGCCTCATATTCGAATTCAGGATAATATAAACAAATGTAGACATTATTAACCAACTTTCTCTTCCTTTTTCACGTCAACTTGGATACTGCTGAGGATAGTAAATAATTTTCTTTCTTTTTTTTCCTCCTGGCATCATTCTTAACCAATGTAGAAAAGGGCCACTTTGAAGGCACATCAGGTTAAACTGATGAGGTTGTGGCAGGGTCTCCGCCAACCTCAGGCTCTGCCCGTTACCTCGACACCTGAGAAGAATAAGTCTCAGCCACTTGTCATTTGTTTGCAGCATCCAGAATGTGCCACAGTACACTGGTTGGTAATCTTGGCTGTAGGAAATCATAAATATAAATAATATTTATTTTTCTTTGTTTTGCAGGAGTTTTATAGCCCACTTCATTGTTGTCTTTGCTGTTTTTGTTTATGACAACAGATTCTCGCAGAGATCCAACCAGACCATGTGCTTGCCCATAGACAGAATTATGCGTTCCCAGTCTACTGTCTACTGTCCCCGGCGATGGTGCTGTGCTTGTGGACACATGTCCCAGAATGTGTAGTCACTAGTAGTCACGCCTTTTCCTTCAGTTTCTTCCTTTCTTCCTTCTGTTATTTCTGCTCCTTCCTCCCTTCCTCCACCCCCCCTTTTTTCTTTTTCCCTCCCTCCCTCCCTTCCCTCCTTCCTTCATTCCCTCCTTCCTTCTTCTGTGTCTCTCTCTCTCTGTGTATCATTACTTCTCTCTCTCTCTCTTTCTTATTTCATGAGGGGAAATACAAAGTTGAACTTTGTAAGACTGGGCATTGAAGGAAAGTCAAAACTTTGAGACAGGCAGGGATAGCACTCTATCTCCCTCAGAATCTATGCATCTTATGAAAAGATGAGGCTCCTGTATTTTAGATGAAAAAGACTGAAAGTTTTTTTTTTTAATTTTATTTATCTATTCGAGAGAGAGAGAGATAGCGCCTGTGCACAAGCAGTGGGGGGTGGGGGGCAGAGGGAGAGGGAGAAGCAGGCTTCCCGTTGAACAGGGAGCCCGATGTGGGGCTCGATCCCAGGACCCTGGGATCATGACTTGAGCCAAAGGCAGACGCTTAACTGACTGAGCCACCCCAGTGCCCCAAAAAGACTGAATGGTTCTAAACCAGGTAAGAGGAATTGAGGAGGCACGTAGTAATTTGCCTGCTTCCATTCAGTTTTTCAATATTAGTAGAGACAAAAACACAGAAAAAGGATGTATATATAGTTCTTCAAGTATTCTTTTGTTCCAGCAGAATTATCCTTCTGTAGGTGAGTGCCCTATTTATGACTGCATTCTTATTAAAATGTGTGTATCAGCAGAATGCAGATGGACCAAAGTCCCACCAATACGGAACTACAGGTTCTTAACATCTCAATGTTTCAGATAGTCTAAATTTCGGATATATTTAGGCCATATTGTCTAGCCAAATACTTGATGCATAAATATTCCTAATTGGACATTCTACTTTGCTTAAAATTCAATAAAAGCTGCTCTTATCTTACAGTGTGTGTAGGAAAGCTCTTGAAGGGTTTTAAAGAATTTCAAATTTGTCACAATTTATTTTGAAAGAATCCAAAATTGCTCTTGAATTATATCATAATTTTCTAAGTACTAAATGGAGTATTTAAAAATCAAAATGCAGTCTCATTACTTTTAAAATCTGACACTATCAGATTCATAGAAGAAAATTAAATGATTCGGCTGTGTTCCATTTAAATTTTATGAAGGTTTTAAATATCTTATTAGAATTGGGGAGGGTGATCTCTATTAAAAGAAAAAGAAGTTGCAATCATTTTATGATAAGCATTCATTCACACATATTTCTTAAGCAAGGCAGTGTGCTAGGTTTTGTGGTATATGAGAATAAATATGGAAAACCTAAAGAGAAATCTAATCTTAAAATGTTTATGGAAAATCTACTTTGTGCATACAACATCTTTTTCTTAATCATAAAGTTTACTTGAGGAGACTCGACAAAGACACACAAATAATTCATAACTATATAAAGCCAAGCAGGAAATTCCAAAGCAGGATTTTGGCTGTTTTAGAATACCTTGTGAATTAAGTGTTACAGGAAGAAGAGACTCTGTGGACCAAAAGTGTTGGTGAAGACTTTCCAGGAAGGGAATTAAAATGGGTTTGATTTGAATGAGGGAGGCAATCCAAAAGGGGAGTAAGACTGATGTGAGAACAGAATTTTGAAAACTCCCCATTGGTGGAAAAATGAGAGTGGGAAGCTGGGACACACTGGCCATGAACGGGTCTTGCTGGAAGTAATAGGTGATTTGCTTCAGGAAGCTGACTCTGTTTTTAGAGAGGATGAGCCCAGGTTCTAAAGGAAAGAAAATGTGGACTGGACACATCTGCTACCTTTTGGGATCATGACTGCTGGAAAAAGTGATTTGTTCAAACAAATAATTTTGCATCTGAAAATTTCTTCCATTTTCTACTTTATAAATGTTTCTAAGTGTTTATAAATCTCTCATCTTTTGATTCTCCCATCTGAAGAGTTTGCCGACTGAGTATGTTCTTTATTTTTTTTAAAGATTTTTATTTATTTTAGAGAGAGAGAGACAGAGACAGGGAGAAAGAGAGAGCACAAACTGGGGGGGGGGGGAGGGAGAAGGACAAGCAGACTCAGCAACTGAGCATGGAGCCCAGTGTGGGGCTTGATCCCAGGACACTGAGATCATGACCTGAGCCGAGATCAAGAGTCAGATGCTTAACCGATTGCGCCACTCAGGCGCCCTGACTACATTCTTTAAATACTGAATCAATGAACCACCCCCCAAACCAGTTAAAAGTAAACAAACAAATCGATAAAATAAGACTGAGAAGGCATGATTGGTTGAAGGCAGAACTGATGAGAAGAGTATGTTAAATAATCCCAGAAAACAAGGATTGGAGAGGTTTAAAATATCTGAACAGTCTGAAATTTACAAAGCCCATTTCAGTATTTTTTCATTTTTTTGTCAGTCTTAAAAAGTCTTTTATAGACATCAAATGTTAAATCTTCCTTTTTGTCATAGATATTTCTCCCTACTTTTTGTGTGTGTTTCATTTCATTCTTCTCAATGCTTCAGTTCCTGTTACCATAGTTTTTTGTTATTTTACATTAGAAAAAAAAAATAGTATCATCTCCTTCTGTAATTCCTGTTTCCTTGAGTTTCTTATGTATAAAAGTTTTTATTAAACTTCTTTTTCTCTCATCATTTTATTTTAGTTGCAGTTTGAACATTTTTATTCCTGGTGATTTTCTTTTCCCATAGAAGAGTAAGTTAAGTCAATATCTTTCTCTTAAAGAAAAGGCTTTTACTTAAGGTGAAAAATGTTGTCTTCTAAAAAACAAAAATACATTAGAAAACTATACATATTATTGTACACGTTCTCCTGATACTAAGATCAGGAGGATTATAACGAGAAGAGTTGCACAAGTCGTATCTTGTACAATTATTCCAACAAATGCATACGTTTGTGACTAAACTCTTCCTCTCTTAAGCTTTTAGTCCCATGACCCTCCAACTGAGGGCAAGGCCCATGGCCAACAAATATCTCCTTTTTGATAAATGAAATACTAAACCCTCTTAGCTCTTTGGGGATGTCGTTTTATCGGAAAGGAAATTGGCCTTGTTTATTGCCTTTCTTTCTTCTGCTGCCCTGAGTGGATTTTCATGGTGGTGAAAATGAGATACTGGCAGGGACTGGGATTAAAAGAGGGAGGATGTTGGGCCCATTTCCTCCTTTGATTCTGCCAAGCCAATTGTGCTCTTGTAAGTAACCTTCCTCCTCCTCCAGCCTTGAGCCTCTCCTGTGCAGAAAATTAGGACAACATCTGAGGAGGTCTAGGATGCGGACAACTGTCCACTAGGGACCAAGCTAAGAGTGGTAAACCAATTTCCACTTGTGAACAATGCCAGAATGCAACCCATATGTCTCCCATGGTGAAGCAGTGTAGTGCGTCATTAACCCACTGTGCCACTTAGCAGCTTCTCTCTGCTTGCTGTCTTGTGAATTAACATCTCAGCTGCCACCACACCAGACCCTGGTTTATTTCTGCAAGGAGGGCTGCTGAATGAATAACGGTTCTCTGTAACAAGTGATCAGGCTGCAGCACTTTCACATTTTCAGCTGAAAGCAATAGCAATTTGCCATTCAGTCCTATCTTATCATCATCATTAAGCTGGGAAATCACAATTTGAAGGCTCGTTGCAATGTGCTGTCAACCCGGTATCTTGTAATTTTAATATGTCTGTGGTTAATAATTAATTGCTTTAACTCAGTAGGTGGGATCTGAATTTGGCTCCCAAATAGAAATCCCTCTGAGCTGAAATATTCTTTGAGACTCCAACATCTTACGAAGCTCCCCCCTCAATCAGCCTCCTTGCCTTCTTATTTAAATGATCTGCCATATAATGAAATCTGGATCAAAAGCACCAAGCTTAAAATATACAACAAAAAGCTGCTTCTGGGTGAAGAGTTTGGATCCAAATCAAAACGTTTCTGTGCTCTGGCCATTATCACATGCAGTTAACTGCTGGGAAATACTGATGTTCAAAAGATACAGGGGAAAAAGGCACCTGCTTTCTCACGCTGGTGTATGTTTGTCGTCTTGATAAAAATGCAAGGCAGCATATGCAGAAATTGTGCAGAAACACCATTCACATGGTAATTCCTTTGTATTTGAATAATTTCTTTTCAGGTGCTGAACTGAATGCCAGACTCTGGTAGGATCTGAGCATCTCCCTGCCTTAAGTTCTTCTGTGACTATATTTTAGTGTCTGGTTCATTTTTTGAACAAAGAAAACTACTCTGTCAGGTCTTCAGAATGAAGGTGCTGCCCCTTGATTTTCCTAGATCACAGGCCATAATGTGGAAAGGTTCTTCCCATTTTTTCTGATGAATATTACTCACAATCTAGCCAGGATATGAACTCTCTCATTCTCTCTTTCAGCCCAAATCTTTGGTCTAATAGATTTAACAAGTAGAAGAGTACTTGGGTAGACTCAAGGATGCCTACCACAAGTCAAGCCTATGATAAACTTGAATGACATTTCACCTTGCAAACTCCAATTATACTCGGCATTTTCATAATACTAGGTGCACGGGCTGTTTGTTCTCACAGTATATACCTGCCTGATATTTGAAATTCGTGAACTCTGAGCATTAGTCTATTTCTATCAAGAAAAACTTAAGATTTTTCCAGAGTTATTCTGGGAGTTATTCTTTAGAAACTGAAGAATATATTGAAAACAAGAAAAAAATTGTATATGTAGAAGTTTGTGAGATAGTACACGAGATGGCCTGAGGGCTTAATCTCAGATTCAGTTATAATAAAATACTAATGATTTGCCTGGGGCACCATGTTGAAAAGGATAGAAAGGTGGTGACCAACCTCTGAAGGTATAAGTTGTTTGAGAAATCATTAATGTTTGTCATTTGGGTAGAAGGTGGGAGTATCACACTTAAGGCCCTGTGACCTCCACTCTGACCCTAGGACACCACTTATGATTAGACCTATGGTGAAGTGCCTATAGTAACCAGCTGGTGAAAAACAGCGTTTTGGAATTGAAATACATACTGGTTTTTCTTAAATTCATCAAGAGCTCCTTCCAAACAAGTCTTCTTAAGTCCCAAAGAACCATTAGGTGTAGTCCAGTTGTTCTTGTTCTACAGTAAGCAACTTTATGGTGATATTTACAGTTTTAAAATGTAATCATACTGACGTATTTAGGTTTTTAAATCTTTCTCTGTAAGGTTTAATGTTTGAGACTATATTGTACTATATATGCTATATACAATATACTTGCCAGTCAATATACTATACTACCAATAGGGTGGTAGACATGTCTCTACCTGGAGCTCAAAATCAAAATTCATAGGCTTCGACTACAGAGATGGTTGGTGGGATATATATAAGAGGTGGTGAATTGGAGTCAGATTATACCAGTTTGTGAGGGCTGATCGTTAAATTCTCAGTACTCTTTTGAGCAGTTTGTTAAAGCCATTATTCAAAATTAAATTGTATAAACATATAACTAACTAGTTCTAAAAACAAAAGGCATATATACTTGAAATTCATCAATTCCTATTTCACTACGTTTTGTTCTTATATATGTTCTTCAAGTTATTTATTCCAAATCGTGTCTGTATGATTGGTGTACATATATGTGGATATATATACATAATTGGAATCACATATATGTATAACAACTCACCATGTACAATGGTGTGTTAATGCGAAATTTCTTCCCAACTCTGCTTTCAGTGATAACACCTTGGTGGCTGGGAATTTGCATGGTGGGGGGTGTATACATCACAGAAATTGGCACACTAAAATAAAGGCATGATTTATTATGTGGATTATCTAGACCATGGATTGACAGACTTTTCTGTGAAAGACCAAATACTAAACATATAAGGCTTGTTGACCATACAGTTGGTTTTTGATGCCATTACCCGACTTTGCAGTCATAGACAATACATAAATGAATGAGTGCGGCTATGCTCCAATAAAACTGTATTTATAAAACCAGGCAGTCAGCCCACTGGCCATAGTTTGTTCTAGACTAGAGAAAGTAATAGAAAAGGGTTAATTGTGCAGACTAAAGTTAAAAGTGTGTATATTTGTAGCCATTACATAGTGAATTGAACAAAATTTTGTGAAATCACTCTTTCAGTGCTTGAAAGAACTCAGTAAAGATGTAGGTCAAAAAGACTGAAGCAAGGTAGTATCACCTGACTCTAGCCAAAGAGGAGAAATTTGGGAATCGTTAAAAGTAATGCAATGGATTGAAATGCATCAGATTTGTTTATATCCATGAGTTTATAACAATACTCAAATAAACATTGGCAGGTGATCTATGAGGATGCTAGCCAGCCAACTGGTTATTTTGAAAATTTCCATATAATGGAAAATAATCAAGATTTTTTTTTTCTAATCTCTTCTATATGAATTATACTTCAGGGTGAAAAATTACTTTTCAAGGTGACATTTTCCTATATGGGATTATTTCAGCTGATAAATGAAGAAATGATAGAATGTCAAGATTTTGTAAGTCCTATTAAATTAAGGGACCTAGGCAATTATCTTAAACAGCTGAAACCATAACAGAGAGAGAGACAATTGGTATTATGTAACTCCTGATTTGATTATATAATACCATCTATAAAAACAAATTACCCAAATAATCAAACCTAAATATGATCAGACCACTAGATCTAACTATCAATTCATAAAAAATAAAAGGGGCAGAAGAACATATTAAACACACTGTGGTTATGCAATTAGTAAAATCCAAAGTGTGGCAAACTCTATAAGAAGAATGATCCAGTTTCTTAAACAATAATAACCAAAAAAAATTGTGAAGAGATGTAATTAGATGGATGGAAAACCATATACTTGAAGATATTTGAAAAACAAATCAACCGATTGCAAAGTTATGATCTTAATTGGATTCCAATTCAAGCAAACAAATTGGGGGAATATGAACAATGAGTGATATTCAATGATAAAGAATTATGTTTTTATATTTTAGGTGTGATAATGACATGTTTATGAAAACAAGTGCCTGACATCTAGAGATACATTCTGAAATGTTTACAGATTAAATAAAATGATATAGAGCATGAAGTATTTTATATACACATATAAATATATATGTGTGGTTTTAAAATACTCAAGGAGAAGGAGAAAGTATAGTTAAATAATGAATGATGATTGACCTTAGGTTGACAATTATTATAACTGGATGATGGATGCATAAGTATTTATTATACTATTTCCTCTACTTTGTATATTTGAAATGTTCTATAATAAAATAGAAATAAGTAGGATGCAGACTCTAATGCTATAGTAGTGTCAGGCTTTCTACAGCTGTCTGATCTTGAGAACAGATTTTCTTAAGCTAGTGGTAACTTTTTCAATAATGTTCAAACCAGGTTGTTAGGCAGTCATAAGACACACCTCAATTTCATTCATTCTTCTAGTTTCTACAAAAACTGTTTAATACTGTATCCTCTTGTGTTAAAACCTCCTTTCCTATGCTCATTCTCCACACTGAAAGCAATCTGAAGAGAATTTCTGTTAGCAACCACCACCATATGCCCCACCTACCAGAGCCTACATCTGTGTGCTTTTCCTCCCATGTTTGTTTCTTTTTCTTTCTTTCTTTCTTTCTTTCTTTCTTTCTTTCTTTCTTTCTTTCTTTCTTTCTTTCTTTCTTTCTTTTTCTTTCTTTCTTTTTTTTAAGATTTTATTTATTTATTTGACAGAGAGTGACAGCGAGAGAGGGAACACAGGCAGGGGGGAGTGGGAGCGGGAGAAGGAGGCTCCCCGCGGAGCAGGGAGCCCGAGGCGGGGCTCCATCCCAGGACCCTGGGATCATGACCCAAGCCGAAGGCATACGCTTAACGACTGAGCCACCCAGGCACCCCATTCCTCCCATGTTTCTATCTAGATACCGTCCCTCAACTTGTGGATTACATACCAACCACCTATGTCTACTCAGAGACACTTCATCAATTCTCTCTTTTTTCTCCTATTTTAATATTTTTCTTCTCTTCCTAATTTGTTGTGCTATTATTCCTCTCATTGTAAGCAGAATTTCTCTTAACCATATGTCCCCCGCCAGCTACCACTCTATAGTAAAACTCTTTGGAAGATAGGTTTCCATGTGCTGTCTCCAATTCCCATTTTTTCATAGTTTCTTAAATCTATTCAAGTTGGGCTTTTGCTCCCATACTCTGCCAAAAAGTGGTAAGTTGAGCTTACCCATAACCTCTACACTGCTAGACTGACGGTCAGTTTTTGAGGTCTCGTGTTACTTGAACTCACAGTACCATTTGCCAGTGTTGATCGTCCATCTTCCTCATTGGGCTTGCCTCATTTGGACTCTAAGTCACCATACACTTTACTTTTCCTCCCACCTTACTCTTTCCAGTCTCTGCTGGCTTCTCATCTCTTAGCTTCTCATTGCTCTGCCCTTGGGCTTAATCCTTGATGATCTTATTCTTTCCTTACACTCGCTCACTTAAAGATCTCATCCAAGTACATGATCTAAATACCATCTACATGCTGACGGCACCCAAATTTACCTTTAGCCCAATATCTGTACAAAATTCCAGGACACATTATCCAACTGTTTACCTCAAATTCATTCTAGGATGTCAAATAGATTATCTCAAATTTAGTACGTTCAAGCATGAGCTCCCATTATCTGTGCCTTCCAGACTGCACCCACCCACAGCCTTCTCTTTTTTTATAATTTTTTATTGTTATGTTAATCACCCTACATTACATCATTAGTTTTTGATGTAGTGTTCCATGATTCATTGTTTGGGCATAACCCCCAGTGCTCCTCGCAGAATGTGCCCTCTTTAATACCCATCACCAGGCTAACCCATCCCCCCACCCGCCTCCCCTCTAGAACCCTCAGTTTGTTTTTCACACCCACAGTTTCTTATTATGTTTGTTGTTTGGTTTCTGTCTCCCCACTAAAATATGGCAAGAAATTCTTCTTGGTCTGTTTTCTTTGCATATGTATCCTAAAACCTATGAAAGTGTCCCACACATAACAGATAATCAACAATTATCTGTTGGATTGAATTTTAAAGTAAAAATGGTCAATCCAAATTCTTTTACATGTAGTTATTTTTATAGCAGCTATCCAAATAAGAAGACACTTTGAAAAATAATCTAAATTTCATTGAAAAATGTGTTATACCTTTTCCTAGCATTTTAAGTTTCTGAGGTAAGAAGTCTTATATTAAAAATTTGCCTGTATATTCTGCATACATAGTAGTTGGGAGTCAGGGAGAGGAAATGAGGAGATATTAAGTTGTTGGGGGAGATCTGGCTGGGGAAAAATTATTGCAAGTATTCGGGAAGCAACAATATATGGGGACTATCTTTCCAATGCCCTTCAAAACAAGAGTTAGAGACTGAATAAGAGAAATAATTAGAAATACAAAATGAATTTTTAAAGTAATCTCATCTGTCATCTCCATAACTTTTCTTGAGAAACCTCTGATTGCAATAGCCTTCAATAACTCAAGGATTAGAAGTTCTAAAACTGTCCTTGTAAGATTATGTCACAATTATAAAAAGTCATTAATTTTAAAGTTCTTTTCAAACTCTTCACATCACATTATGCTGGAATGTCCCTGTGTATCCCATGATTACCTATTGTAAAGAGAATAAGATCTCACTGGGAAATAATTTTTTTAAGATTTTATTTATTTATTTGAAATAGAGCAAGAGAGCAAGAGAGAAAGAGAGAGAGAGAGAGAGCACAAGCAGAGTGGAGGGGCAGAGGGAGAGGGAGAATCAGGCTCCCTGGGACCCTGAGATCATGACCTGAACCAAAGGCAGACACTCAACCAACTGAGCCACCCAGGCGCCCTGGGAAATAATTTTTTTGACTCCAAATAAGATAGTAGTAAACTAAACTGCAGGAGTTATTTGGCATTCTAAATGAAGATATTCTAAGTGAAAAGTTGATTGTTTCCAGGTACCATCACTCCATAACTGAAAATGGAGGCTGTTAATAGTACAATTTTTAATAAAAGTTCTTCTACTAGTGTTTCTTTAGTGAGGTAAGTTTTCCTTACCCTCCTGGTAAAACATGGGATTATCATCAACATTTGTTATCTCTTTGAAATACTGGTCAGACAAGTTCTAAACAGGATAACCACATTTAACCACACATAATTAGATCTTACGCACTGCAAAAGATTTGTTGGAAACCAAGCTACTTAGCAAGCATGTGGTTAGCCTGGTTGAATCATAAATGAAGATTCTGTTTGGTAACCACTGGGGCATTGTGGTCTGAGGATGGTTGTTCTGACTTTGGCTCTCCATTCCTAATCTCTTGGAGAAAGAGTGTTTACATTCTATGATTATACTTCTAGCTCTACACCAAGTTGTGGCTTACATTTTAAATTTCAGTGTCTTCTGGAATACTGTCGGTTTATCTTTTTCAGGATTTGCCTTGAGAGCCCTGTGTTTTATTGCCAATTAGATAGATTTCCTAAACCATGGTCTGAAGGGAAAGAAAAAAATTCTAAAAACATTAACCATAATAAATAGGTTTTAGAAAAGTTTTAAATCCCACTATAGTTAATCAGTTTGAACAAGACATTTAGGCTGTAAATAGCATTTTAAAGTAAACAGAGCTTTACACAAAGTGACAGTTAGAATTACATTTTCTGCTTCTGAGTGTGAGAAAATTAATGTACCAAAAAAGTGCCTACTATTTAAAGACGTCTTGCTCCAGACATATTTAACAACTGAGATTTGCAGTGGGTAGACTACTGAAGTGTCTTGTCATTAAATTACGTACCATACATTAGAAACAGATGTACTCCTGGAAGTCTTGCATGACAACACTGTTTTGCAATTTACCAATTAAGACAATGCCAAAAGTAAAAACAGAACTGAACTAACAGGTCAGAGATCTTACCTTAATCATGGAGAAGGAGGGAGAGTTTTGAGAAGGCCTTGTGGTTTTCATTGGCAGTTTGATATAAATTTGGAATGCTAATCCTTCACCTCATTTTTCTCCACTATCTAAGGAATTCACAAAATTATTTATTTTAAATATCATTCAAGCTTTAAAGTATTTAGATTTTAAGCAGATCAGTATTAAAAGCTACTTTAGCATATTGGGTCACGAGAGGAATCTTACAAAACAAATGAAAAGATAGGGATGGAAAAAAGTTATACCCCTATTTTTTCTATTGATTAGAAAAAGTGTGTATAACTCTCTGGAAATGAACAGTAGAAAGCAATATTTAAAAGGAGGTGGAGTTTCAATAAGGCATATTTATTGAGATGGGATTGAACAACATACGTGTACAAAAAAGAAGAAGGGTTATTGCCCTGGATGCTCCTGCTGTGTGGTTCACATTAGACCTGGTGCTATTATTATTAATTCTATTTTATCAATCATAAAAACGGTGTGTTGGTATTTTACAAACAACAACAAAAAAGAGATAAATACTTAAAGGCACCGCTTTTCACTAAAAAGATTGATAATTTTCAAATCAGCTCTAGATGACTGATTATTCCTTAGCTACTTTCCAATTGTAAATCTTTGAGCAAGAAAAAAGAATTTCTTCACTAAATTCTCCTTCCTTACAAACATAGGCTTGAGCCGTGTAAGCCTAGTGAAATAATGTCAAGTGAAAACAATTTATCCATTCAGTTAGTTTATAGTTTATAGTTTTTACTTTGTAGTTGTCTCAATTTGTTTAGATGACTGCAATTTCATTAGTTAAAAACACTGTTCTACATGAGTTGAAGTTTTATGGGGAGGAAAAACATGCATAATATTATGAAAGACAGACACACTTAAAACATTGCCATTTGTTTTACATGAATCAGAAAAGGATGGCATTGCTGCATGTTTTGAAGTCATAAGTCTTCATGAATTATTTTATAAATAATATAGTTGAAATAAAATCTCAAACTTATTTTTCCAGTATATTTTTTCCCTGTGATTTTTTAAGTAATGTAGGCATATAATTAAGGGAAACCAAACCTTTGAATTTTAAAGTTACATATACTTCATACACCAAAAAGAGTTTTATAGGGCTCTTTTCTTTCTTTCTTGATTACACAAATCTGTCAAGTATTTATGTGTTTGTTTGTTGAGAGGGTGTTCTAAGTCCATATATTTTTTTTTTGTAGAAACTGAATATTGTGCTTTGCTAAGTGTAAACAATATAAAAAACTAAGTGTCTTCTGGATTTGGATCAAATCCCCAAACCAATGAGATTGAGTAACTTCTCACATTGGCAAAATACATTTCCAACTACCAAAGATGAAAAATGGGCCAGCAAGTAGCTTTAGAATTTTGCCAGAGATTTACCATGAATCAAACATGATCTCCCTTTAAACTGTACTTACTATGGGGAAGCACAGCCATGTTTGATTTCAAACTTAATTGATATTTGATGCAGTCATTGGGTATTCATGATTAAAATCTTACAGAAAGCCCACCTATGAAGAGCAATCCAATATTTGCGGTCTCAGTTGGTAAACTATGCAAATTCCGTGAAAATCATATTATTAGAGTTAGATCCAGGCTAACCACATTGAGCTCTTTCTCCATCCATAATTACATAATTAAATTATTTTTATCTTAAAGTATGCTTTAAGGAACATATTCTCTATGATATATTACTAAAGAATCATGCCTTCTTAAAGTTTCTGTATAAGCCAAGAAATCCACATGTTACATATTATAGAGAAAAGGTTTTCATGAGTAGATTTCTTTCCAGCTTTGAACCAAGGTCCAGATTAGAGACTGCCAGTGATATGGAGAGAGTGAAAGGAATACAACTGCAAAGTAAACTTTACTGAGATAATTGATGAGAAAAGATACTGGATGCTAGAAAAAATATTGTTATTACTCTTAATGCCAAACCCATCTCTATCAAGAGATAAAAAATTAGACATTTAAGCTAAGATGAAAAATAAAAACTGCCCTCTCCGTAGGAACTCCATCTGCTGTGGAGGGCTAAGGGGAAAAGGCAATCTTGATCTGTAATAATTCTACTCCGTCTCTATATTTGGTTATTCACATATACACTATCTTTCATCCTCATTCTCTGTTTTCTGTATGCCAAAGAGATAGTGTAAATAAATTAATAATAAACAACCTAGCAATATAGCATTTAATAGCTGTGACTCTGAACTCTGGTAAATTGCATATATTTCTTGATCTTTCATTATATTAGAAATGTCAATTTGCTTACCTCGTGCTTGATACAGAAGGGAGTAAGAAAGATACGGCTCTTGGTAAGGACAGAATTCCTAGGGAAATAGAAACATGTAATATGATAACCCCTATTCAAACCGACATTAGTGAATAGCAAGCAGTAAATCGTTTTGATTACACTTATTTTATTTACTGTGGACCTGATGGATAAACACTGAGCTTGAAATAAAGAAAGCTACTCTTGAGGATGAAAGATACAAAGAACCAAACATGGGATAAAGCTCATTTCAAGTCTTATTTGAATCTACCTGAGTCTGAGTTTCTTATCTACTTCTTATCTATTTTTTATTAGAGAATGTTGCCTTATGTAGATCTGCATCTGATATTAAAAACAAAATACTATTTAAATTAGCACCAAAAAATGAAATACTTAGGTATGTATTTAACAAGATAAATATAAGATCTATATGAGGGAAACTACAAACACTGATGAAAGAAATCAAAGAACTAAATAAATGAAGACATTCCATATTTATGAAGAAGAAGACTCAATATTGTCAAGATGTCACTCCTTCCCAACTTGATTTATAGATTCCATGCAATCCCAGTCAAAATCCCAGCACGGTATTTTGTGGATATTGACTAAACTGATCTAAAGCTCATACAGGGAGGAAAAGACCCAGAATAGCCAACACAATATTGAAGAAGAACAAAGTTGGAGGCCTGGAGCTACCTGACTTCAATACTTACTATAAAGGTAGGTAATCGAGACAGTGTGGTATAGGCAAAAAAAGAGACAAGTAGATCAATGGAATAGAATAAAGAGCCCAGAAGCAGACATAACTATAGACAACTGATCTTTGACAAAAGAACAAAGATAATACTATGGAGAAAAGACAGTCTTTTCAACAAACAGTGCTGGAACAACTGGACAATCATGTGCCAAAAAAAAAAAAAAAGAATTTGGACGTGGACCTGGATCCTTCACGAAAATGAACTTAACATGGATCACAGACCCAGACGCAAAATGCCACAGTATAAAACTCCTAGAAGATCATATAGAACACTTAGGTGACCTTAGGTGTAGCAATGACACACCACACCAAAGGCACTGTCCAGGAAAGAAAGAACTGATACCCTGGACTTCACAAAAACTTTAAAATTCTGCCCTGTAAAAGACAATCTCGAGAGAATGAAACAACACGCCACAGACTAGGAGAGACTATTTTCAAAAGTCACCTTTAATAAAGGGCTGTTATCCAAAATATACAAAGAAATCTTAAAATTATAAGAAAAAAATAATCTTGATTAAAGATGGTTCAAAGATCTTTTTTTTTTAAAAAAGATTTTATTTATTTATTTGACAGAGAGACACAGCGGGAGAGGGAACACAAGCAGGGGGAGTGGGAGAGGGAGAAGCAGGCTTCCCTCTGAGCAGGAGCCCAATGGGGGGCTCAATCCCAGGACCCCGGGATCATGACCTGAGCCGAAGGCAGACGCTTAATGACTGAGCCACCCAGGCGCCCCCCAAATGGCTCAAAGATCTCAACAGACACCACACCAAAGAAGGTATGTAGATGGCAAATAAGCATATGAAAGGATGCCTCACATCATATGTCATCAGGAAATGCAAATTAAAACAACAGCAAAATACCACTACATATCTATTAGAATGGCCAAAATCCAGAACAGTGACAACTCCAAATGCTAGCAAGGTTGTGGAGTAGCAGGAAGTTTCATTCATTGCTGGTGGGAATGCAAAATGGCACAGACACTTTGGAAGATAGTTTGGCAGTTTCTTACAAAACTTAACATATTCTTACCATATGATCCAGCAGTCCTGCTTCCTGATGTCTACCAAAAGGAGTTGAAACTTATGTCCATGCAAAAACATTCACACAGATGTTTATAGCAGCTTTATTCATAATTGCCAAAACCTGGAAGCAATCAAGATGTCCTTCAGCAGTCTAACGGATAAATGGTGCCATCCAGACAATGCAATATTATTCAGCACTAAAAGACATGAGCTCTCAAGCCATGAGAAGACATAGAGAAATCTTAAATGCACATTACTACATGAAAGAAGCCAATCTGAAAAGTCTACAAAGGCAAGACTATGGAGATGACAAAAAGATCAGTGGTTGTTAGGGGTTGGCAGGGGATGAATAGGTGGAGCACAGAAAATTTTTAAGGCAATGCGAATACTCTGTATGTTACTATAATGGAAGACCCATGTCCCTATACATTTGTTCACACTCATGGAAGGTACAAAACCAAGAGTGAACCCCAATGCAAACTATCGACTTTGAAGTAATTATAATGTAGTTTCATTATTTGTAACCAACGTGCCACTCTGGTGGGGGATGTTGATAATGGAGGAGGATATGCATGTGGGGGGCCAGGAGGTCGCTGGGGGATCTCTGTACCCTCCCCTCAACTTACCTCTGAACCTAAAACTGCTCTAAAAAAATGAAATCTTAAAAAAATGAGCAGACAATTTGAGCAGACACCTAACTAAAGAAGATACGCAGATAACAAATAACTACATGAAAAGATGTTCAACATTATGTCATTAGGGAATTGAAAATGAAAACAGCAAGATACCACTACATACTTATTCGAATGGCCAAAATCCAAAACACTGATAATATTGAATGCTGGTGAGGATGTAAAGCATTGAGAATGCTCATTCATTGCTGGCAGGTGTGGCAAATTTTATAGCCACTTAGGAAGAAAGTTTGGCAGTGTGTTACAAACCTAAACATAGTTTTATCATATAACCCAGCTATTGTGCTCCTAAGGTATTTACACAATTGAATTCAAACTTATTATCACCACAACAAGAGGTACACAAATGTTTAAAGAAATTTTATTCATAATTGCCCCAAACTGAAAGGCCCTGAAATATCCCTAAATGAGTGAATGATAAATAAATTGGTACCTCCAGACCATGCAACATTCTTCAGCAGTAAAAAGAAATGAGCTATCAAGCCATGATAAAACATATAGGAGGTTTAAGTGCATATTGCTAATGAAAGAAACCAATCTGGAAAGGCTGTATACAAGTTGACCACAGCACTCTGAGATATTAAACATAGAGAAAACTGTGTGTAGGGCTTAAGGTAAAGAGAGTATATATTGGAATCTTTGACCTTGTGGATTTTTTTCTATAAACTTAGAGTAGCTCTAAAAAATAAAGTTTATTAATTTAAAAGAATAGCTATGATAAATATTAGAAGTATATTGAAGAGTATAAAAGAACACATGAATATGATGAGATCTTAAGCACAAATGATCTTACTGAAATTGTAAATAAAATTTAAGTTGAATGCCCACAGATATAAAATTCAGTATTTGAAATGAGAAAAACACACTGAATGTTAAAAACAAATTAGGCATAGAAAAGGAAATATCATTGAACTTAATGGCACACTAATTAAAAATATATTAAATAAATCATAGAAAAAGACAAAAACATAATGACCAGTGATCAGAGGGACATTATCAAGCCTTTAACACATTTGTAATTGGAATCCCAGAAGAAGAGAATGAAGAGAATGAGGCAGGGAAAAAAAACACAGTAAAGTAATGATTAAAAGTTTATAAATTGGATGATGATAATGGATACACAAATCTAACAAATTTTAAAAATAACAAACACAAAGAGATATAAAGAAAGCGATACCAAAACATATAATGGTAAAATCAGTGAAAACCAGTGATAATGAAAAAAATCTTAAAAGAAGGCAGAGGAAAAAAGACACATGCCAAAGAGAGAAATAAGATCAACATTAAAACAGACTTCTTTTATTTTTTTTTAAGATTTTATTTATTTGACCGAGAGAGACACAGCGAGAGAGGGAACACAAGCAGGGGGAGTGGGAGAGGGAGAAGCAGGCTTCCGCAGAGCAGGGAGCCCGATGCGGGGCTCGATCCCAGGACTCTGGGATCATGACCTGAGCCGAAGGCAAATGCTTAATGACTGAGCCACCCAGGTGCCCCTAAAACAGACTTCTTATCTGAAAGTATAAAAGCCAAAAGACAGTGGCATAAGACCTTTTAGTATGCTCAATGAAAACATTTTTTTGACCTAGAATTGTATACACATCACAGTATTTTTCACAAGTGATGGCAAAATACGTTTGCAGACTAACAATATTTGTGAGATTCAGGAAGGTTCACTCTAAAAGCAGTGTTTTGGGAAAATTTTCAGACTGAAATTAATTGGTACCAAATGTACATTTAAATCTGCAAAAGGCGCTAAGTGTGTAGGAAATGGTGAATATGTAGATAAATACATGTTTTCTCACTTTTAAAATCTTCTCTAGAAGACAATTTCCTATTTATTCTTAATAAATATACTCAATTTTTAAGAAATAATAGTAATGCATAGGGTGGTTTATAGCATTACTAAAAATAAAATATATGACAACAGTAGCACAAAGAGGAAATATGGAAATGGAGATACACCCTTATAAGGTTCTTACACTATATTAGAAGTGATAATAGTATTACCTTAACTTGGACTCTGGTAAGTTAAAGAAGTATGTGGTAAACCCTAGAGCAACCACTAAAAATAAGACAATGAGGTGTACCTGATGGTAAAGATACAATAGGATCATAAAATTTAATCTCATAAACTTCTTAATATAAAAATTACAGAAATATTGGAGAAGTGAAACAAAGAACTGATGGAACAAATAGAAAATAACAAGATGACAGATTTAATTTCAACATCATTGACTGTACCCACATTGGCTATGTATTGTGCTATCCAATACTATAGTCACATTTGGTTACTAGGCCAAATTGAAATGTGATGTGAGCATAAATTGTGCAATAGATTTCCAAGACTTAGTATGAGTTAAAATAATGAAAAATATTTCACTAATATATGTTTCCATTGATTATGTGTTTAAATGATAATATTTTGGATATAGTTGGATTAATGAAATAAAGTATTGAAATAATATTTCTCCTATTTTTGAGTGTCTACTAAAAATTTAAAAAAATACTTATGTGACTGATATTTATGGCTCACATTTTATTTTGATTGGATAGCGCTGGTCCAAACACTCCAACTAAAAGTAAATATACTCAGATTGGATAAAAACCAAGACCTATATATATGTTGTCTACAGGAAACCCACTTTAAGTATAAAGACGTAAGTTAAAAGTTAAAGACTGGAAAAAGTTATAACATGAAAACATTACTTAAATGAAAGCTGAAGTGTTCATATTATATCAGACAAAGCTGACTTCAGAACAAGGAAAAATACCAGGAC
Source organism: Eumetopias jubatus (assembly GCF_037043125.1). Classification (NCBI taxonomy): domain Eukaryota; kingdom Metazoa; phylum Chordata; class Mammalia; order Carnivora; family Otariidae; genus Eumetopias; species Eumetopias jubatus. The sequence goes on along the minus strand of NW_028274821.1, from coordinate 22,083,992 downwards.
CAAGAGAGACATTATATAATAATAAAGAGTTCAATTCATCAAGAAGCTGTGATAATTCTAAATATAACCAATAAAAGAACTTCAACATATGTGAATAAAAACTAACAGCATATTGGCATCTTAAGAAATGCTAAATCAAGCTAAAACACTTCATTCAGGCTGAAGGAAAATGATACCAGATACACATCCCCAGAAAGAAAATGAAGAATGTTGGAAAAAGTAAATATTTGGGTAAAAATACAAAGCAGTGCTTCTCTTTTCTAATTAAGTATATACAATATAGAAAAACACAATATTATTTAAATATGTATTATTTAAGGCAATATACATAATATATATATTATAAAGTCTGTTTAAGGCAAAAATTATAACTTACCTTAGTGGATTTATAGACTGTGTAGATGCAATATATATGAAAATTTTAGCTAAATGATGGGGGTCTTGGCAAATAGGCCTATATAGTTGTACCATTCCTACAATTTAGGTAAAGTTGTACAATTTTAACTCTATATTGATTATGAAAAGCTAAATATATGCACTGTAATTCCTAGAATAAATAAAATGGAAGAAATTACAGTTAATGAGCCAATAGATAAAATTAAATTTCAGAAATACTCAAATAATCCAAAAAAAAATGAGGAAAGGAGTAACAAAAAACAATAAAGAGAACAAATGAAAACCTACAATAAAATGGCAGACCTAAATTGAGCCATATCAATAATTACATTAAATATTAGAAAATAAACACCCAGTTTAAAAAAACTCTGCCCAAACAGATAAAAGACCCAACTATGGGTTACCTAAGAGAGACATAGTTTAATGAAAAATATATAGAAAAATGTAGAGATTCTAAGATAAGCATGATCCTGTTAAGAGGTGTACTTAAAGATACAGAAAAATTCAAAGTAAATGCATGAAGATGAAAAATATGTAACATGCACAGAGTAAGCAAAAGAAGGCTGGAGTTGCTATATAAATAATAGATAAAACCAACTTCACATGGAGTATTACTAAAGATTGAGATTTCATAATGATAAAGGTAATCTCATTAGCAAAACATAATAGCTAGAACTATGTATGTGTTTAAGAATAGAGCTTCAAAATGAAGCAAAATTGAAAGAATTAGACAAGCAGATAACTGGAAAATAAAACAGCTTTTGATAGAGATTTTCTCCTCTTTCAGAAATTGATAGAGAAACTAGATTTAAAAAATTGGTACAGATATCCATATCTGATATGAACAATACTACCAACCACCGTGACCTGACATTGACAAAACGCTACATCGACAGTCACCGACAACACAGTTGTTCAAGTGTACGTGACACATTCACCAAGACAGATCACGTTCTGGGCCACAAAATGAGTTTTAATAAATTTCAAAGGATTTAAATCATATCAGACAAATATATCACACATTAAACTTCCTTTGAGACAACACCTCTTTCTCTTGCCATGTCCTCTGACCACAATAAAATTAAATTGGAAATCAATAACAACTAGATGTTTAGCAAAGCCCTGAACATTTGGAAACTAAACAAGTAATCTATGGGTCAGAGAAGAAGTAGCAAAGAAAATCAGGATATATTTTGATACTGGCTTCCTTTTTCTTTCTCCAACCCCAACCCATTGGGCTTGCTCTTGTCCTGGTACCCTTGAACTGGCCCTCTGCCTGGGACATTCTTCCAGCAGACATCTGCATGGCTTTGCTTTCTTACTTCTAGGGAGGGTCTACTAAACTCCTATCTCAATAAAACTTTCTCTGGTGACCCTATAATTCAATCCCCGCCTTTTCCCAGTTTTATTACTCTGTAGCACTTACGACTATCTACACACTATATACGGTTTTTGCTTTACTTTTTGTTTGGCTTGTCCAATCAAGCTTCATAGAGGCAGAGGATTTTTGTCTGTTTCCTTTTCTGATGTATCCTTTAACTCTTAGTAGACATTTAATAAATGAATAAACATAAATGTATATACAAAACACAACAGCATATTAAAAGTGTATCATTGGATGGTGGGAGTACATGCAATTAATTTTTTTTTCTTTGTCCTTATCTGCATTTTCTATGTCTTGAATCTCTTGATGGGCATGAATCTCTCGTGCAATTCTTTTAAAAAATAAAAATCTTGTCCGGAAATACCTAGCAACATATTCCCCAGAGCAAGTCTTTGAAATATTTTATATTTCCTAGCACTTGACATGCAGGAGAGAGGAAAGCAGGAGGCATAAACTTCCAGAAAATCTTAACTTTCAAGACACGATATCATCAGTTTTGTCCCCCACAAAAACTTTTCTACACACAATTTGAGTTCAGTATTAAGCATATAAATATAAGAATCTATAATTTTTTAATTAGTGATAAAATGTTTTGTTTCCAATTATACTACAAATTTTATTTGTCCAGCAAATTAATTTGTTTTATAGGGTCCAAGCATGTATGACCATTATTCTGTCTCTCTTTTTTTCTAGGCTACCTTATTATATGGTAGTTAAAAGTGATTAGACAGTATTCATAGCATTATAATGACCTTGTTACACTATAACTTTGTTAACTTTTAAACTTGTGTCCTTGTATTACGTGGAATCATCAGTAAGCTTGACCATCTACTCAAAATTTAACCTCAAAACAAATTCAGCTCCGAAGAGGTGAAAAGGATGAAATAATTCAGTATCCACCTGTGCAGATGTGCAAATAAAAATTAGTCCTTGAAAAATTTGGCTTTCAGTTTTCTGTGTGCATATCAGAAGACAAGACAGTAGATCACTACATCAAAAACTAATGATGTATTGTATGGTGACTTAAAAAAAAAAGAAGACAAGACAATATCTCAATTGTACAAAATATCAAGAATTAGATTTACTTTCTTTTATTTTGATCTCTTTGTAAAAAACTGTTTTCTATTTTGATTAACTTTGAAAACAAACATTCAGAGTAGGGGCAAAATGAATAGCAAACATAGGAAGTTTTATTAAAAATTCTAAACTAAGTCAATACCACCTTTCTCGCTTCACCATGTTATTTAAAAGTTCATGACAACAAAAGGTCAATGGCCAAAACTGACAGTTTTGATGTTTTTTTGAAGATGCAAATTACTGGAAAGTACCTCAAATTCAACATCTTTCAGGCCTAGGCGATGTAACTTTGTTCTAATGTCTCACAGTCCAGCTGGAGTGTTTGCTTTTCACTGCTTAAGTGTAGGATGCATCTGGTGGTTGCAATGTACCATGAATTTTTTATATGGAAAAAGTGACTCTTGTACAATGGTCAGTATCATATAGCATTTGAGAAGACAGAAAATGATAAAACTGTATTTCTCAAAAGCATGATCAATCCATAACACCGAAGATTGGCATAATGGGGTAGGCAGTCGTGTTGCTCATTATGTCCAACACTCCTACAGTTTTCTTATAGTCTGATTTCTTTTCCTCTTAGCTCTGTGATTGATATCAATGCACCCTCTCTTTTCCTCCTCCAACCACTTCGCCCTCCTTTGCCCCTTGAGAATTGGCACTCTCGGTTGGAGATTTTTGTAGAGTTTTTCTGTTGCCAGTCCAGGAGCTGGCATTATTTCTGATAGTCATTTTAACTGGATTCAACCCAAACATGTTAAACGATTGAAGTAAATTAATTGTGTTGTCTATGTCAATAAAAGAGCCACCAGAGCCAAGCCAACATAAAAGGCTCTAACAGTAATGCCAATTTAAAGGTTCATTAACAAATACCAGTGATAGCACTGTAATCCCCAACCTTTCATCACTCGAATATTAAACAATGGGCATTAAAGACACCAGAGAAGAGACTATATGATACCAAACAGACTGAAGTTGGTCAGTTTTTTCACTTGTCATTATAGACATCCAGATATGAATTAAGTTCTAGCTGTCTTGTATATTTTCAGATGGAGCCCAAAAATGATGACAGTATTTTAGATATGTCAACTTCTTTTCTCCTCTTGTTGCCTCTGGAACATTCTCTCCTTTCTGATAATTTCCCCTCCTTCACTGGGTTTCCTTCTTTAATTGTTTAAGATGTTTGATATAGACTGACATGGATTTGGAGCCTCAACTTTTACTTCACTTGTTCACAGGTGATGGCTGAGAGATGTACAAGAAACAAAAATAACAGGAGTGTCCTAGAATTCAAGTACTGTTTCTGCCTCTCCTCTTGGGCAGAAAATAAGCTACAGATACTTTGACCTCTACCTTAGAAAAATATCTGATTGTAACTTTTGCCCCCTAAAATGAACAAATTCAAGTTAAAATGACAAATGGGGGGCTGCCTGAGGTGGCTCAGTTGGTTGGCTATCCAACTCTTGATTTTGGCTCAGGTCATGATTTCAGGGTTGTGAGATTGAGCCCTGTGTTGGGCTCTGCGCTGATCATGGAGCCTACTTGAAGTTCTCTTTCTCTCTCCCTCTGCCCCTCCCTTCCCCTGCATGCTTGCTCAGTCTCTTTCAATAAATAAATAAATAAATAAATAAATAAATAAAAATGACAAATTGGCAAAAGTTATTCAGAAAACACTATAGATTAATAATCATTCATCAACTGGAGTTTTGTGAATAACTTTTCCTAAAGTGATTGATCATATTAATCATTCATCTACTAAATGGCATTAACCTTTCAAGTGGCAACACAAACATGCTAAAGAAATAAAAAAGTGAGAGAAGTTGATAAAAATTTATACAGCAATACAAATGACTGATAAGCAGAGGAACAAATGTTCACCCTTATCCATGCCTTCATTTGTAATAATAATTAAAAAAAGAACAAGACACACTTTTTCAGTCATCCTCTCAGTAATGAGATTTGAGTGATGGAAGGTGGTGCTGTCGAGGATGGAGTGAGACTGGAAAAGTGGGGGTGGATGTGCCCAGGGCCAATGGAGTATTTATGTGCCCTCTCTTTTTAAACTCTGCTGCAGGGAGCTAGACTTTGTAAAACTAAAGTGAGATACTCATGTATATAAACAATTGTTTGAAGTGTAAATAAGAACAGTATTTTGGAAATAATTTGATAACGTACTATGATAATTTTTTAAAATGTTTGAACCAACTCTTATAGTCTATTGCTATTTCTTCCTTAAAGTTTGATAGAATTCACCAGAACAATCATGGAGCTTAGAATTTTATTTGTGGAGAGCTTTTTTAACAAAAATTCAATTTCTTTGATAGTTCAAACTCTGGACTTCGATTGTCATCTGGTTTGCCAAATGTATCTGCCTAAAGATTTGATAACATTCCTTATTAGTAGATTAATGTTTGTAGGTTCGTAGTTATATCCTTTTTGTTTTACTGATATTTGAAATTTGTGACTTTTTCATTTTTGCTGGATAAACTTAGACATTTTTCAAGTTTATTCTTTTTTTTTTTTTCTTTCTCCAAAGAACCAGTTCATGGTTCCATTAACTTTCTTGACCTTTGGCTATTAACTATTTTCTTGTCTTATATTTGTATCCTTTTTATTTTTTCCTTCTGCTTAATTTGGGTTTACTTTATGGTTTATTTTTTTTAATTTCTATTTTTTAAAAGATTTTATTTATTTATTTGACAGAGAGGCAGAGAGAGAGCACAAGCAGGGGGGAGTGGCAGGCAGAGGGAGAGGGAGAAGCAGATTCCCCACTGAGCAGGGAGCGTGATGCGGGGCTTGATCCCAGGACGCTGGGATCATGACCTGAGCTGAAGGCAGACACTTAACTGACTGAGCCACCCAGGCCACCCAGGCACCCCTATTTTTTAGTTTCTTAAGATTGGATTCTTACAATAATGATTTTAGAACTTTCTTTTTAATATATGCATATTAAATCTATAAATGTCCCTATAAGATGTCTTTTAGCCACATCCCACACATTTTATTATGTTTGCATCATTTTCTTTCAGTTTAAACTGTTTTCTAATTTCAATTTTTTATTTTTTCCTTTGACTCATGGGTTATTCTGGAGAGTTTTCCTTACTATCCAAATTCTGCAGTATTCTTTAATATATCCTACTAATGTCCTTTTTCTGGTCCATGATGTCATCCAAGCTCTCTGATTCCACTTAGCTGTGGTGTCTCCATGTCTTCTGATGGTGCCTCAGTCTAACTCGGACACATTTGAAAAATACTACCCAGTTATATTGTTGAAGGTCTTTCAATTTCAATTTGCTATTTTCTCATGATTAAATTGAAGTTATACATTTTTGGTAAAATAAAGAAAAATAACAGAGAATTAACATTATGCCCTACTCATTGCATCATATAAGAAGTTACATCATGATGATGTATTTTATTACTAGTGATTTTGAATTTTACCATTTCGTTAAGGTGGCATCTCCACTGTAAAGTTACCATTTTATAATGAAGTATCTTGTGGGGAGATGCTTTGACACTATTGCAAATACCTAGTTCCTCAATATACCTTTACTACCAATTTTAGCATCCCTCAAAATTCCTCCTTGCAACAGTTACTACTGCAGGCCTGGTAAAATGGTGGTTTTTATCTTCTCTTGACTCCTCCTGTATTTAATAATTAAAATTTTATTTTAAAGAAGTCTGCTCCATCTTCTTTGATTTATTCAATTCCTTATTTATATCAGTGGACATACTGCTGGATATTTCATCTTCTTCTCCAGGTTATAAATCTATTGCTATCCTTATTTCCCCAGATTTGGCTAGGAGAGCTTCTTGAGGTTAGGCTCTGTGTCCTTTCCACATGGCTCCATCATTTTTGAGCACTTCCTTGCTTTCTGGCACCACAGGATGTCCCAAGCTTATCTTGTATTTTCCTGCCCAATCCTGATGTTAAACACTTCTCCAAGGAGCTTTGGTTTCCTTAATTGGAGAATGTTATTCTCATTGCCATGGAGGTGTCATTTCTTGTAGGCCCTTTTGCTGAAAGAGCTAGGAAATAAACTCACACATTCATACACATCTTTGTTTCTACATGTATCCATCTGTCTGTATACCAAAACCAATGACCATACCAATTGCTTTTTATTCTAATCCAACACTATAGGATTCATTCTAGCTTCTCCCTTTCTTTATTTGTAACACCATTCTCTGCCAGTAGAAAACTTAGCTTTCATTATCCACAATATATTTACTTTTTGCTCAGTCCTAGCATACACATAAAATAATTCCATATTTGCAAACCCATACCCTTGTGAAAAACACATATAAACTGGGGTGTCATATTCACGCATAGTTCTTTTTGTCTTTAGCTTTACAGATATAGTCAAATAGTGTTTGGGGTTCTGTTGTTTTTTGTTTTGTTTTGGGTTTTTTTTTTTTTAAGTTGCTTTGGTTTGTTCTTTTACTCACTCCCCAGTCCTTCAGTGTGGTTGTATTTACCATTGGTAAGCCAGTTAAGTCCATTTCTTACTTTTTGTATTACATTCTATATTCCCCATAAAGTGGTAGATTTTATTTATTTATCGGGGGATATGTGAAACATTATCACAACCCTGAGAGCTCAAAAAAATGCTCAGCACAGTGTCACTCCTCTTCTCTACATCAGGTTTCCATTACCTCATTCTTTCTATCCCATTCCCACCCACCTTCTGTAGGTAAACAGTCTCATTACTTTCCAGGTTATTTTTCCTGTGTTTCTTTTACAGAAAAGATCATACATATACATTTTCATAAATCCCATTCCTTCTTACACCAAGTGTAGTATGGTACAGAAACTCTTTTGCACTTCACTAAATACTTTATTAAGTTCAATTTAAAAATAGTTAAGCGTGATTAGAAGAACTCTAATGACATCCTTGTTTTCTAGTTTTATGATCCCTCTCTTTCCTAATTTTGTGTCTATTGTTGGATTTATTCCTAATCATGGTTCACAATCATTTTCTTGCCTCTTTGCGTGTTTAATACTTTTTCTTTTTCTTTCTTTCTTTCTTTCTTTTTTTTTTTTTTTCTGGCTGGAATTGTGAATGTCTGCATCGTTGTTGTTTTCCTTTAAAGAGCCCTGTACTTTCATCTGGCAGGCAGTTGAAGTGACTCGCAGATCAGTTTGATCTCCTTCAGGCCTCTTTTCAAGCTTTGTTATGGTTGGCCTAGAATAGGCTTCACTCCAAATGGAGTTTAGCTCTACTAGGAAGGCATGACCCCGTTGGCTATCACCAGGGACTCTAAAAGTGGCCAGATCAAATGTCTTTCTACTTTCTGTGAACTCTGGGAATTGTTCAGCTTGGAAGTTACTAATTATCCTTTGTTGGGCCTCATGGACTTGAACTCTACACATGCAATGATTAGTTCTCAGCAAAAATGCAAGCGTAGCTCGAGCATGTTTCTGGAGCTTTTTCTCTTCATACTTCACTCTTTTTTGGGACTCTGCTGTGCAACCTCCCCATTTTCCCTGCTGTTTCTATGTCCTCAACTCAGCAAGACTTTGAGGATGTGCTTGGGCTCCCTCTTCCTGGGCCCGTGGCAACCAAGCAGGAGCCCGAGGTGATGAGATGGCTGGTCTTGTTTGTTTCCTTCCTCTCCAAGATCACTATCGTGTTCTATTGTGCAAAGCCTGAGACCAACTGGTACATAGAGTTTGTTCAATTATCTAATTGTTTACCTCAAAAAAGCAAGTTTGGTCTTTGGTATTCCTGCAGGCCTGAAGGCAGAAGTCTGGCCATTCTTAGTTTTCGATGTCAAATTACAAGCAGTACTCACTAGCCAGAGAGCCAGCTTTGCACAACACAGGGACAATTGTCCATGCTTTATGGTAGTTAGCCCCCACCCACAAACTGTGGCCATAAATAATATGCCACTCTGTGATGGCTGTGAGGCGAGTGGTGCCCCTGGAGCTGTGCAAAGTGAACTTGCACAAGCATGAACGTGGCTCTGGTGGAATTCTAGAAACAGAAAATTTGCTACTGCCATGTCATGCAAGATTCTATCTGCAAAATAAAAAGGGGGGCAATGATCTTACTATTTTGTTAGAGGCTATAATGGCTCGAGGGGGCTCTTAGGACACATTAGAAACATGTTGACTGCTAAAGAAAACAGAAATGTAACTTAAGTATAAGAAGCCAGTAAATATATACATCAAGAAGAACGTTGTGGAAAACCAAATGGTTGGGTGCTGGAAATTAAACTATCGGGTGTGATCCAATGAAGAAATTCAGGCTCCTCAAGATGTGCGTAATTATACATTATATATGTACATATATTATGTATATTTATATTATGTATCTATAGAACCACACATAACAACTTCTCCTTGGGTCTTCTTCATTTAGGAGAAATCAATTTAAATAAGCAACAGAGAGACTGCTTTAACTGGAAAAAAAGGACAAAACTTGTTTATGAAAGTATGGAGAGCCTGTCCCTCTGGATACTCTTGGAGATGGTTGACAGGTGAGATATGGGGCTGAAACCTTTTATGGACCCACTAGCAGAGCTAAACAATTTTCTGTCCTTAGCAGCTTCTTGATTTACTGAGTAGGCACTTATAGTATGGAAGGTCTATAACCCCATCCAACAGTTATTGACTACCTACTAGTCATCATGATATGTAGTACCATGACAAATAAGATAAATAAGATACGATCTTTTTCTTTGGGCATTTTCTAGTGTGGCAGGAGAGATAGACTGAGGAAAAATAATTTCAATAGAAGTGATAGTTCAAAGAGAAACTTTAAAGGGGATATCAGCTGGGCAGAGGTATCCTCCCAAATCATTACAATCTAGAGACCTATATCACTACATATGTATCTTCCAACACCCACATATATACACATACACATACCTAAATGTCTATGCTTACTTACAGCACAAATGTCTGCGAGCCCTTATAAATTATTGCTGAAACAGAAGTTGCATTACAGTTTTTGCTTCAATTAAATATCCTTTATCATCGAATGTAGACACTCATTTTGTTCTGACAAGCATAATTTAATTTTAGTGATTACCGGGTTTCATGGAACACTATCACACACATCAGGTTTATTTGGTGAGACTAATGCAGGTGTAGTCATGTCAGAGTTTCCAGCCATGTGCAGCTCTCAGGTCTTCCCCGTGGAACTCAGTGAGTTTGCTACTGTTCCCACTGAAATGTAGCCGATTAATTACAAAGCTAAATGAAGACAACTGAGATCCCACGGAATACTGGATCCTAAAGACTGAAACAGTGACTCCTTGAGGAGTGATAGAAGCTTTTTCTGTGGCCTGACTCATGTTATTACTAACAGAAAAACAGCAGTGAATTACATCCACAGTTCCTGTGAGGACCCCACAATGATGTCCTCCTTTTTGGGGGGGGGGGTCTCATCATAGGAAAAATATGGCAGCTCGTTAAATTGAGAAATAGATAGGTAGACATATTGTGGCATGAGGATACAATAGAGATGTTTTAGAACTAAATCAGAATATACTTTACTAAAAGGACAGTTTTCCCATTACACTAGTTTCTTCTTGCTGCTAAAACAAATTACTACAATCTTAGTGGCTTAAAACAACGGTCGTATATTATCTTACAGTTCTGAAGTTCAGACGTCTGAAATGGCTTTATGGAGCTAAAACCAGTGCATTGGCAGTGCTTTCTGAAGGCTTTAGGGAAGTGTTCATTCATTTTCTTGCCTTTTCCAGCTTCTAGAGGCTGCCCACATTCCTTGGCTCAGGGCCAAGGAATGAAAAGCCAATAAAACAATCCCTCTGGCCTTTGCTTAAGTTGTCATATCTTGTTCTCTCTCTCATGCCCCGTCTTTCACTTACAAGGATCTCTGTGATCATATTGGGCCCACCCAGGTCATCTCCCCATCTCAACCACGTTGGCAAAGTCTCTTTTGCCATAATAGTAACATATTCACAGGTCCCAGGAACTAGCATGTGGATTTAATTGGGGAGCCATTATTCTGCCTACCAAGCCCAGGATGAGATAGTTCTTAAAAATTCCTCTATGTTTATTTTGATAGGCTATATTAGTGATATTGGTAGTTATATTTTGATAGGTTATAGTAGCAGTTCATATTAATTTTGATAGATTGTAGGTTATTCTGATAATATTAAAAAGTTTATTTTGAATTGCTGATTTAAATTGGGCATATGAAACAATTTACTATTCAACATAATAAATGTAACTAATTGGAGAAATTCTCTTTAAGATGATGCAAAAACTTCTCCTGTTGAATTTGGTGCGGAAATGCTTGGCAGAAAGGAGGTCTTGCATATTTAAAGTATTTGAATTATATTTTTGTAAACGAATGTGTCTATTGTCTGAAAAAGTGCTTGGCTTCTCTGCACTCCTGGTATAGTGTCTGTCCATTGGTTTTTGCTTAGCATGGTGCCCACTGCCCAGCACCTGCTTGAAAGATCCTTGGTGGTCTCTTGTAGAACTTAATCAATTTTTTATTATGAGTGGCTGAGCAGAGCACATAGGAGTGTTCTGAGGCCACAGAATTATTTAGTTTTGATAGTAGATCTTTAAAAAAAAGGCCTAAGCCATACATCCTACCTCCTAAATATCTCCTAGGCATCAGAAAAATGTATGTATAAGTAGCCATTTTTTCCTAATTGAAATGGAGCATTTAAGTCAAAATAGTTTAGAGGAGTGTGTGTGTGTGTGTGTGTGTGTGTGTGTGTGTGTGTGTGTGTGAAGCATTTCTGCCAGCAAAAAGTCCTTCTCTGACCTTGAGCAGAAACCCAGAGTTTCTTGAGCCCACCACTCTCCAAGGTCTTGTTTCTCCTGCTTTGCTACCCATTAGCACTGAAGTTGGAGAGGCAAATGTATTGTGTTGTGCATTGTGCTAAAATCTTCTGTATCAATGGATGGTCTGAGACTTAGTGGTAGTGGGTGTTAGCAATATGGAACACATGTGCTGGAAGATTCATCTTTCCATGTGGACTATTATATTATGGTGTTGTCTCATTAAGGAAAAGGATGGGGTTATTGGAAAAGGAGATAATCATGTTTTAATTTTTGTTTTCTAGAAGAAATTATTAAAAATTAGGTAATTATAATCAAATAATGTTATCCAGATACTTTTATTTTAAGTGTTCATAAGCAAAGTTAGAGTAAGCCAGATCACTCTACGGGTCTCTGTGCTTATGAATATGTGATTAATAAGTGATTCGATCATTTAATGAATACTGCCTATTTATTCTTTTCTAGGGACTAGAAGAGGCATCTTATGAGGAGAATAAAAATACAATTTGAAAATGACAAATGCATTAGATGATTTTTAAATTTTTCTTTATTTTTTTTAAAGATTTTATTTATTTATTTATTGAGAGAGAGAGAATGATAGAGAGCATGAGAAGGGGGAGAGTCAGAGGGAGAAGCAGACTCCCTGCTGAGCAGGGAGCCTGATGCGGGACTCGATCCCGGGACTCCAGGATCATGACCTGAGCCGAAGGCAGTTGCTTAACCAACTGAGCTACCCAGGCGCCCGAAATTTTTCTTTATTATCAGCAAAAATAAGAAAGTAGTTTAATGGCAGTGGGTTAAGTGGTTATAGAGTGTATCTCATGTAAAACAATTGCAGATAATTGAAGCTTCACTCTCCTGTTAACTTGGCTATTGGTTTTAAAGGTGGCTTTAAAAATGTTAGGAATGTATCAACTATCCTAACTGGAGCCTAAACGGAAGACTGTCTATCAGATGCTGAATTAAATAAGTATCTCCAAGAATTTTGCCAAAAAGTAGAGAGGAAACCTGGGAACCAATATGTTACCATATGTGGAAAGGGGGATTTTGTAGATGTAATTTTGCTAAGGACATTGAAATGAGGAGATTATCTTGGATTATCAGGAAGGCCCAGTTTAGTCACAAAGGTCCTTAAAAATGGAAGAAGGCCTCAGAAGACTCAGAGGGAAATGTGACTGTGGAAGGAAGTTTGAATCAATGTGGCATGAGAAGGACTCAACTTGCTGTTGCTCCTTTGAAGATGGAGGAGGGGGGCCATGAGGCAAAGAATGGGGGCAGCCTCCTAAAGCTGGAAAAGTCAAGGAAATGGATCATTCCCTAGAGCCTCCAGAAGGAGTGCAGTAAGATAATAACTTGGTATATTTTTAAGCCACTAAGTTTGTGGCGATTAGTTGCAGCTGCAATGGAAAACTAATACACATGAATCAGAGTATATTAGAATCATTAGTATTTGGTTTACATCCTGGGAGCAGGTAAACTCATCTGTAGTTGAAAGTGAATTTCAGACTGTCAGTTTGTTCCAAGAGAAAAAAAAAGAACTCTAAAACTTAGTAGATTTGTACTTTTTAAAAAAATTTTCAGAGAATTAGGAGACTCACACAAGCCAAGTTTTGAAACTAACTTAAATTTAGAAAGTTATGAATTTCTAACAGCATGCAAATATTTTGAAATTTCAACTCAGTGTTTCCTACAAATGTGACTTACTGCTCTGAAGACAGATAATGTTACCAAATCACATATAATTTTACAAACTTACATCTAGCTTTTAAATAAATCAAAGTTGATCAATGAAGTTTCTTTGACAATAAACCATTCTCTCTCTCTCTCACTCACTATATATATTCAGCCTAGAAAGTTCATTCTGCATCTGTCCCATTAAATTTTGTTGACTTTAGAAGCATTCTTTAAGATACTTTGAGTGAAAATTATAGTGAGTATTCGTTTGTCTGGTTCATTTGTTGGTTTGTACATACGTGTTTTTACTTACTGGACTCATCATTATGGGAGGGTAAATCTTTTCTTTGAAAGTGTCGTATCTTTGTTATGGAGAAGAGATGCAAACAATTACTAAGAAACTGGATTCTTTTTTTAAAAAAATTTTTAAAAATTTATTTGAGAGAGAGCGAGAACACGTGCACATGCATGAGTGAGCAATCAGGGGACGGGGGCGGGGGGTAGGAGCAGAGGGAGAGAGACAAGCTGACTCTGCGCTGAGCATGGAGCCCAACATGGGGCTTAATTCCATGACCCTGAGATCACGACCTGAGCTGAAATCAAGAGTCGGATGCTTAACTGACTGAGCCACCCAGGCGCCCCATTAAGAAACCTGAGTGCACTGTAAATAATAATAATAATAATAATAATAATAATAATAATAATAATAAATGTCCTTTCAAATGAATAGAGAATACTCATGAATCTTATTTTACCCTCTCCCTCTGGCTTATAACAAATACTTGGCTTTCAGTTTCCCACCATCATAACTCTCTGATTTTATAACCCACCTGTGGGTTAGAAGTAAGGAATAATACATATATACTATAGTGGTGGAAACTAGGAAGTTACAAGTCTTTATAGTAGTCAAGGCTTTCCAAGTGTTCTCAAAGTCAAGCTGAATGCAGACTTAATGTTTTCACTTTTTTCTCTGTCTTATGCTTTCAAGTTGTCCATATACTTAAAAACATATACTTATGTAATTGATTAAGTTGGAAGATTAATCATGGCATGATTAGGGTCTTTTAACCATTCAGAACTGGTCCATTTCAGGCTCAAGTGGTTCCTGCTGTGTAGTCAGTCTTATCTGCACATATTTCAGAGTAAGTAACCATATCTGGGTTCACTAGCTGTTCTGAGACACTAACTTATGTCATCCACTCAGTCTATCATCATAATGACTGAGAACTGAAAAGCAAAGAGATTGACTCTTCATTTCACAAATTTAGTTTCTGTGCAAGAGTATAAGGAATTGTGCCTACGTGCATTACACTATCCACTTCATGAATAAAACAATACAAGATCAAGTACTTCAATTCTTCCAGTCAAAAATTCAGCTCATTAAGATTGTGATTAGATTGCAAATATTTTATATTGCATCTATGCAGGGGGAGTTGTCTATCTAGGGTGTAGAAAGGAAAAGTATTGATTCCAGTTCTTGTTTCAAAGTTTAGATATCTCAACTGAGTTTGCAATTAGGAAAATTCTAAAACTTTTATTGTAATAATTTTCATTGATAAATTGCCAGAAATATATCATATGTATACTTATTTTTTTATTTCAGCCTGGCCCTTGGGAAAAAAAATGGAAGTCTTAAGTGACACATTCCATCATAAAAATATTAAAGGTTGGCCAATCAACCAGCAAACATTAATTTCAAGCCTTCATATTTATGTATGAGTCCTGATAAAAAAAAAATGGTCCATGCCATAAGGTGTTTTTTTTTTTTTTAATTTAAATGATCTGATAAGATTTTTAGTCAGAGAATACTCAATTGCTCTATCTCAAGAAACTACAATAGGTATAACAGGATGTTCATGGGCTGGAAGAAGGTGGTCTCAGGTGAGTATTGATGGATTTGAATAAAATGTAAAGAAGGGGGAAAGCATTTCAGGAGGGAGGGAAAAGCAGGAGCAAAAGTGAAATAAAAATGGACCTGACATGAATAAGGGTATGAACATGATAACTTTTGAATAATATGAGATTATGTTAGGAAGGGATGAAAGAATAATCTTGACTTTGGTATCACAGACAATCAGGGCTCACTGATGAGAAGGGCTTATCAATGATCAGTGAAAATAGATGATGTAGGAGAAGAAGCGCATGATCTTCTGATAAGAATGCTACCTTTATGGCCACTAACACTGAGAGACAATGTTTTCTATTCCAACATGCAAAGATGACTCTAGCTGTGCAATTTCACAAATACTTAAAAAAAGGGGGGGTGTCAGGGAACTCATGATCATAAATTTCTTCTATGATTCTATACCTTATAGAGACTTGCAGAGAATGAGAAAGGCAGGGTTCTTTTCTCAATTAAAAAATTCTATCTCTAAAGCCAACTTGCACAAACTTAGCGTGGTCAGGGGAGGAAGAAGTTTTGCCAAGGAGACAGCTTTTATAAGTGGAGAGAGGAGCCATGTATTTAATCTACACTCTGCCACTCCGTATAACCCACATTTGACATGCGGTATCCCATTTAATCCACATAAACATTTTTAAACATTACCTCACACTGTATCAGTCATGGGCCAGTCAGAGAAACTGAAACCACACTAGGTATTTCAACACAGATAACTTAATATAAGCGGTGGATATAGAGGTGTTGGTTAGCTACATGAGATAAAGGGGAGGATGGATGTAGTTTAGGAAGCAGCTATCAGCCCCAAGGCTGAGGAGCTGGGATTTGGACTTCCTGTTGGAGGCTGATACCTCTGAAGGACGATGAGCCTTGTTCTGTTGGTGCCAGTAGGAGCTGAAAACAGGGGCCAACTGTCACCACTGGGGGTTGGAGTAGTTGAGAACTGCAAAGAAAAGAGAAGAAGGAAGGTCTTTCCCCACCCCTTCCCTTTCTTTCAGATGACGTAACAAGAAGCCAGCTGGCAATGAAGAAATGTAGTTGGCAAAGCCCCAGCTCCAGCCATTCAAAGCAGAGTATGAAGGGTGAGCTGCAAGCTGAGCGACACAGCATATTAACCAGCACAAGCATTCTACTCAGAGTCTGTGTGATGCTCAGAAAAATTCAGCTGCACTCCTCACATAGTACAGTCAACACATGGCACAGCCATAATGTGACCTCCACCAGAGCCCACACCTCCCACACAACAACATCCTGTTGTGTGGGGTGATGTCTCATCAGAATGCTTCCAGAGCTGGTCCCAGGCTCCCATCAGAGCATCTAGTAGCATCAGGCTGTATGAGGCACCAGCACTGGCCACATACCTTCATCCAGGCACCACAACACCTTGCTAAGTAACTAGGTACCAAGCCTTTTGAGGTTGTACTTGGATGGAGAACAGTTTAGCCTTGGCTCTGAGCCTGAACCAGAGATAGAGATTTGCTCGCCTCCTCCAAGATCCATCTCCCACATCTGGAGTGGGACTTATTCATAAAACACTTCACATTCCACATAAAGTGGTCCTAAATACCATATATAAATATGATTTTTTGAGAACGATGTTTTACTCACTTGTAAGGAAGTGCTCTGGCCAAATTGCATCTGTAACACTAGAAGAATAGGCTGGTGTATTTTTATTGTTTGTGTGAGTCCCTAAGCACAGTTAAATGAGCATGCATTTTGCCAATGGTCTTAAAATACAAGAGCAGACAAGTTTTACCTGAGTTGTTTTTTTGTATGAAACACAACTTCAGACAACTTGAAACACCCTCACTGGAGAAATGTTAATGAGAGGCCTTGGCACCTAAGAATCATTCTTAAAATTTCCCACTCTCAAGGATTCTTTTCTTTATAAGTGCTGTTCTCAAATACAAAATGGAAAATTCATAGTATCTGAAAGGTTAGATTACTTACTTTATCACCCTTATTATGGTAACTCTAAGAGAAATAGCAAGTGGTTTAACAATTGCCCATTTATAAATGTGACTGTTTAAAAGAAACACAGAGTTAGGATTTCAAGTCACAGGGAAAATTTTCACAAGCAATAACAGTCAAAATGTGTTTGCCTTCACAGTAGGTGGAAATGTGTGTGGTAGAACATTTGAGACAAGAACATGTATTCAAGCCACATATATTGGACATTTTCAGTCAAAAGAAAAAACAGCTATAAATCAGGTTGAATATTTAGTTTTAATGTCACTAGAAGTAATTTCTCAGAAGTTATCCCAGTTGCTGCTATACAGAATTTTTCTTTTTTTTTTTTTGTTATCGTTAGAGTCAATACCTGATTTGTTCCAAGGAATAATATTTACTCCAGGAAAATGCTTCTTCTTGTCATTTTTCCTAAACCTCTAAGTACCAAAAGCTCTTTTAGAAGACGTTTTCTTTTGGGATTCTCACTGAGCCACCTACTCACTGGAAGAAAACTACTTCAACACCAAAACCAAATCAAGCTAATTAAGCACCACTGTGGCCGAATGATTGGTCTCACCATCTGAAGATTGTGGTTAGTCTCGTGGGGCCACTGACTTGCACAGAGGCCTGAATAAAGATACCTTTCTTTTTAATACATTGTTGATTGGACTGATCTTCTGGTCCAAGTGCCCATACTTAAAATTCCATAAACTACTGAGATCTCTATGCAATTTTCTTTTTAATTACCCAGGGAGTACCGTATGGATTTGTTAATTAGTTTTTGCAATGTACTTCAAGATTCCAACAGGAAACAGACTCTGGCTTCCCAGTGCCGAAAGTAAGAGTGTTTGCATAAGAAGTTATAAAATTGTTTCATTTCAGGTTGTTTTCTTTCTTCTTCTTTTTTTTTTTTTTTTTTTTTTTTTTTGCTTTAGCTATGGACAAGTTCCTTCTGCCCGTCCAGGCATTTAAAAATGATCACTACTACTTTTACAATGTCACCCCACTAGTTTGTATTTATTTTGTGTGGTTTGTAGTTGGACCTCATGTAGTTTTATGGAAACAAGTTTAAAATTAATCTTCTTATTCCTGGTACACAGTCCAGCTGAATGATGTGAGGAATGGAATGAAGAGCTTTTTATCTGGATCATGAAAATTTGAAAAAACAGACATTGTTTTTTAAAAAAATGAGAAAAAGATGAAAAATTATAGAGCTGGAAGGCTTTCATAGAAAAATCTTCTATCTCCAAACAGGATTTTGTGACCTCAATGTATTATGTACCAACAAATATGTTCGAGCCAATTTGCATTTTGTAGGGCCGCAATAAAAACTGGAACCACAGGAGTATTTAATTATGCACATGCAAAGTAAAGACTTGTATACATGTATGCTTTCACATGCATGCAAGTAAACACATGCATACGTGCAAACACACACACACACATCAAACAATGTCCAATAGTTATCATTATAAAACAAGCACACCTCAGTTATCAGAGGGGTTGACATAGTTCTGGCCTCTTGAATGGTCAGCATTTCAATGTGCATATGACATGCTGAGAAAAAACTAAACACACACACATCCACACACACACACCTCTGAGGTTCATGGTTACCTTTTGATCAGAGGATTTGCAAAATATCCAAAGCCTTGAAAGAAACCATGAAGTTTGAGAAACATTTGTAGGTTCTGACAAACTTCCAAGCTTCCTGCTGGGAATACTTTGTGCTCTTTTCCATCCTGCCAGAGGAGAGCAGTAGTTTATGGGCAAGTCCTAGGCAATTAGAATTCCATAATTCAAATTAATAACCTCATAAAACACTGCAGATTATGTGCTTGGTTTTTTAACGTATAACTAAAGTACTATTCTGATAGTGATTTTCGAATTACTTGGAATTCATCCCAGCCTTGCTAAAAATAATTTTTTTTAAACTTGAAGGCATGTGAAGTTAAAAAGATTTCATCTAATGAAGAGTTTTTTTTTTTAATTTACAATTAGATTTTCAGATTAGTAGGACATGGAAAATATTTGCTTTCACTGGTTTTGCTTTACCGGGAAGTAGATGTTAAGGACAAGTTTTTCTCAGGCTGACCTTTTCCAAGTCGGAAAGGGGAAGCGGCAGCAGGAGGCAGAAACGCAGCTTCATTTTATCATGTTCCTCTTATGCTTCATCACATTGTCTAGTGAAATGAATGAATAAATTAGGTTTTGGGTTTCATGTGCTAGATTATGTGTTTTATATATTTCGCTACTTTTAATTTAGTAGGGCAGTCCTTTCCATTAGAACATGGGTCTCATTAAAAGAAATGTTATTATGGAACCGTGTGCATTAGGTTTAATTTTCACTCAATTTAAAAAGAATACTTGGGAGAGTAGTGCATCGAAGCACAAGAAAATGATTAGTTGAGGGTCCTTTTAAAGAGAGGAGCCAAATGTGTGAGAAGTAGTGCCTCTGGGGCAAATAAAACAATCGAATAGTCGGAAACGGGGTTGCAGGCTTCGCATAAATGACCGTACTGCTCTATTTTCAGACCTCCTGCTTTTCTCTAATGACAATTTCTCTTTCTTCTTGAAGCAACCGTCAAAGAAGGGCTGGGGGTAGAGAGTGACAAGGATGGTCTGAGGCCCAACTAGGACAAGACCCCTAGAGCGATGCCTTTCAGGATTTCTTACATTCTCTCACAGAGGGAAATGTCGTCTATTACCGCGGAGGTGAGGGATCCATTCCAGTTCAAGCCTTTACCTAGCCCACTGAAGTTAAACTTCAGTGAGCATCAGAATCACCTGGGGGGCTGGTAAAACACAGACAGCTGGTCCCACCGCCGAGTTTCTGACAGAGTAGGTCTGGGAGTAGGGACTGAGAATTTGCCTTTTTTTTTTTTTTTAACAGTTCCCCAGGCGATGCTGATGCTGCTGGTCCCGGGGCCACACTTTGAGAACCGCTGATCCCGAACGTGCTTAGAAAGGACCACTGGCTCCGAATAGATGAGAGACATAGGCACATACAAAGATGAATAAATTAGGTTCTCCTCCTAAATGAGTTGGGGATGTAACCATCCTTGAGGCCTGCAGTTTGAAATGGTTAGCTGATTCTCAGTTGTACGAAGAAGTAGCCATATATAGTTCAATCTCCTCCATTCATGCTAGTGCCTCACCCTGATGAGTTCTTTAGCTTTGCAAAGGTATTTTCATTCTCAGATGGCATATCAAGGGTGAGGTTTACTGAAAGAAGCAGTAGGAGAGCCATATATAGATGTTAATTGTCTGGAAATATTAATATGGATTTTTTTTCTCCCTTACAGGGAACAGAAACTAACACTGGATAACTTACATTAAAAAAGGGATTTTACTGTTAGGTCATGGGCATGCTCCCAGATGAAAGGATGAAAAACCAAGCTTGAGAACAAGCACCCAAACAGCCTGGGTTCTGGGTCGCAGCAACGACTGGGTGAATGAATTCTAATGTTATTGGTATTTTCTTATTGGTTAAAACGCAAGTTTCAGAGAGAGAATCTTCAGTTAGCCCAGCTTAGCTGAAGCACCCACCTCTTCAATAGAGAGATCAGAGTACCTTCATTCATAATTCCACTGACCTGTGTGCACTAGGGGAAAAAGATCCTCCACCAAAGAATCAAGTGTTGTTCTCAAAAGGAAGAGTAGGCCCCTGAGGGTCCACACATGTCCACCACACCATTTGTGAGCCTTGAGTCGGCCAACTGTTTTCTAAAGGCCAGCTTGAAGTGCTATCAAAGAACCACAAAGTTGAAAGACATTAGAATATAATAGTTTCACCAGAGATTTTCTTTTAAGAAGGTTAATAACTAAAACAGTGACTCTCAATCTCGTCTCTCCAAATTAGAAATGGGAACCCATAAGAAATTTTCAGTATTTTTGTAGCCGGACCAAAATTATGTGTTTGCTCTCAGAACTGAAATGTCACGTTTCTTTATGTGGTTGCAAATATACATCTACTCACTGTAAAAATACTTTTTTCTCATCATGTTAAGAAACTCTGCTATGTAGTTATAACTGTCTTAATTTAAAATCTAGGAAACAAGTGATTAGGTTTTCAAGGATGTGGTTTGAGAACTTTTCGAAAACACGGGATATGGGCCTGTGTTTTGGAGGTAGGGCAGTGATAGTATATTATATTATGAGAGGTCTTTGGTGACTCATCATTGCCATCACTGGTTAAGCCATCTGTTTGTTATGGGTTGAATGGGGTCCCCCCAAAATTCATGTGTTGAAGCCCTAACCCCCAGTACCTCAGAATGTGACTTTAGGGTCTTTAAAGATGTAAAAATCCAGCCACTGGTGATGGCCCCTACTTCTGCTGATTCTGAATTCCACACACTGTGTCATCTCTGCAGGCCCCTTTTCCGGATGATTACTAATTTCATGTTCATTACCGGCTGTATGTTTAGCTCCCTCTTCTGTCTCAGGCTCTTCCGGGTTTCATGGCCCCCCCTTGAAGCTCATTTCCATTTTACTGTTCTCAGCCTGCCCCGTTAACCTCAGATTTCTCAGGCTCACCTCAGTTTGGACGACCTCCGGGATGAACTAACTCCCTCTCTCGGCATTGACAGTCTCAAAAAAGCAACCCCGGGGTGTGATTACATTATTCTCCTATGATGTATGAGGAAATAGTTTTACAGACAGGTTAAGTAACTTGGCCAAACTCATTCAGTTAGTAATCACTGAACTGATTTCCTCCCAAAACAGTATCCAATATTTATGCTGTAAGCAAAACTGGGCTACAGCCACAATGTTGTTCTTTTATTCATTAACTTTTGACTTCCAACATTCACTTAAAACTAATATTGATTTTTTCTAAACATCAACATCTTATTTCAAAACCACTGTTCACAGGGGAGCCTGACTGAGAGACCATTGGTCACTCCTGTGCTGGCTTCGTGGAAACACAGGGAAAACACACATTTCGCAGATGGTTTTAAATAATGCCAGATCTTTTCTTGAGAAAATATTTTCTGCGAAGTATACCTAAAATAAGGGGGAAATACATCCTGGGTGTTTTGGATGACTCGCTGAAGATAATAGCTCTCATATTTTATCTTAATGATTCTTTCAAATTTTGCATTCTACTCAGTAATATTTGTGCTTGCTCTAGTATAAATTATTTATATGTTTAAATGCCAATGCTTACACTTAGAGATTGTTTTCTGTATTTCTTGGTTGATGGATAAGATACTATTGCAGTGAGTTTATGAATTTTAAATATGAAACAGACTGAATTGAGGAAGGTTCCATGACCCAGAAATATCCCTTGGTATTACAGTAAAAAATGTGTGTATGGATATGTATGTAGACCCAGATCACAACCCTATATTTTTTACTGATGTATAAGTTGTATTATAAGAATCACTAAATAAACATGCCCATAATGTTCAAGACATTCAAGATAGTGTGTGTACACAGCACCGTTGTTGGAGATCTTATAGGTTTTGTGTACATTTGAGTCATATGACAGGGCTGACAGCTCTGGGCTCCATTGGGCATTCACTTTTTCTATCTCTGGCATTTACTCATCAAATGACTCTTTACAGTGAAGAATGATGAATGATGATGTTATTCTTGTCTTTAACAAAAACGTTGTAAACATCATTACTTTCAGTTGAAGTCAAATGCTCAAAACACGCATCATCCCCAGAACAATTCTCTTACTTTAGCTCTCAGTGTTCTCTTTAGTTGGAATGATTGTGATCTTGTCAGACATGGTGACAACCTTGAGGGTTTCTTCTTGCAATTATTGATCGATATTACTTAGCTTTTTAAAAAGTACCTTCTAAATAAAGCAGCTCTGTTACACATCCTTTACCACTGAGGACAAAGAAGAATTAATTCATCATATCCAAGGTTGACCCTTGGCTGGATATCTTCACTCCCTCTCTCTGTGAGAAAAATCATCACTGAAGCCAGAGTTAGACCACTGTGGTCCCCTAACTGCACATCTGGATTTGTGGTTTTCCAGATTAAGCTAGGGTTCATGTATGTAGTAAGTTTTCAAAGTCACTTCCTATTGTTTTTTTAGAAGAAAAATATTCAAATCACTGGACCTTTTTTTTTTTCTTAAGTAGAAGTTTCCATTTTTACCACCCCATTGAGCACATAGAGAAAATCAGGAGGCATATTGTTTGATGTGAGTATTCTTGGTAAATGATGCAGTGGGTTGCTGGGTCATTCACAATGAGTGATGTCCTTGACGCAGGTTACCACTCCCCAAGTTTGATATGGGCACCTTTTTTCAGCTTGGCTGCCTATTTTTCTGTTTTCTTTTCTTTTTTATTGTTATGTTAATCACCATACATTACATCATTAGTTTTTGATGTAGTGTTCCATGATTCATTGTGCATAACACCCAGTGCTCCATGCAGAATATGCCCTCTTTAATACCCATCACCAGGCTAACCCATACCCCCATCCTCCTCCCCTCCAGAACCCTCAGTTTGTTTTTCAGAGTCCATCGTCTCTCATGGTTCGTCTCCCCCTCCGACTTACTCCCCTTCATTCTTCCCCTCCTGCTCTCTTCTTCTTTTTTTTTTCTTAACATATGTTGCATTATTTGTTTCAGAAGTACAGATCTGTGATTCATCAGTCTTGCACAATTCACAGCGCTCACCATAGCACATACCCTCCCCAATGTCTATCACCCGGCCACCCCATCCCTCCCACCCCCACCACTCCAGCAACACTCAGTTTGTTTCCTGAGATTAAGAATTCCTCATATCAGCGAGGTCATAGGATACATGTCTTTCTCTGACTGACTTATTTTGCTCAGCCTAACACCCTCCAGTTCTATCCACGTCGTTGCAAATGGCAAGATCTCATTCCTTTTGATGGCTGCATAATATTCCATTGTGTATATATACCACTTCTTTATCCATTCATCTGTCGATGGACATCTTGGCTCTTTCCACAGTTTGGCTCTTGTGGACATTGCTGCTATAAACATTGGGGTGCACGTACCCCTTCGAATCCCTACATTTGTATCTTTGTGGTAAATACCCAGCAGTGCAATTGCTGGATCATATGGTAGCTCTATTTTCAACTGCTTGAGGAACCTCCATACTGTTTTCCAGAGTAGCTGCACCAGCTTGCATTCCCACCAACAGTGTAGGAGGGTTCCCCTTTCTCCACATCCCTGCCAACATCTGTCGTTTCCTGACTTGTTAATTTTATTGGCTGCCTATTTTTGATCCAAAATAGATTTAGTCATGCCTACAGCATGGGCTCTATCCAGTTACATGAGCTTCATCTTTTAAAGTACTTTTGAAAATGACCTTGAAGTTAGCTTTGAAAGATATTTTATTTGCCTATTGGTATTTTTGACTTGCTCTCAGCAAAGTTTTCTATTTTTTTTTAATTTGGAAAAATTTCTAGTGATTATTCTTCAAATTGTGCTAAATAGGTTTTAAATGATGCTACAAAAGTGAACATAACAGACCATTTGTCTCAGTTTTTTAGCAAAAAGTTTCCCAGGTTTTAGGTTTATTATTCTTCCACAGCAAAAACTATATTTTTAAATAAACATCAAAAATATTTTTTTATTTTGCTGATGCTTACCACTTAGAGGATAGTGTTATGATTTTATTAAATATCTTACTTATTGTGAATCTCTGGAAAAGCATCACTTCTGCGACAATTCTCAATACCTTCAGATTTTTCTAATTTTTAAAAATCTTGTATAAATTCACAGGTTTCAAAGCTTCTAATTAGAACTTTCTGTTTAAGCCAATAATCTATATACTCCTCTCAAAATATAAAAATCACTACCTATAAAAGATAAACCAAGAATGACACTATAATAATAGAAATTATCATTTTTGGTTATTTTGTGATATTGTGACACTTGCTATGGTGGAAATTATAGTTAAATTTGTGTTCATGTAAACCTATCCAGATCACAGATTGAAATATTTAACTTCCTAATATTTACTTGCCACTTGCTTGTTTGTGACTTTCCTAGTGAGAGGAATTCCATATCGCTTCCAGGAGAGGCAAGGGTGTTCGTTTTTAAGTGTCATTTAGAATACCTCTTAGTGGTCACTTTTTTGACATCCAGAACAGGATTTTGAGAATCAGGAGGGGAGACCTGAAGGTAGCAAGGGCTTAATCCATGTCAGTGGAATTGGGAAAAATGAATGATCCCAGGAGTCTCTCTACCTCAGAAGGTCATATGGCACAGGGCTGATTGGGTTGAAGGGAAGAACAAAAAGTCCAAGGTGGGAAAGGGGCGGCCCATGGGGAACCATGTGGAAAGATTTAGGGCCAGCATTAAGAAACTCACCAATGTTCAATTCCATGAAGTCATCGATATGGTTGGCCAATTCCTATAGACCATCTGTGGCTCTTGAGGAAGTCACTGGTTTCAACTCTGTGGGGTGTGCCCTTGTCATTCATAGCAGCTAGCATATCCTCAATGAATTTTACCTGCTCTGAAACTTTGTGGAGTCCTGATCGATCTGTCTTTGTAGATTCATCTTCAGCACCCCTGTTTTTTAGCAGGTCAGGAAATTTATAAGCATCCTGGAAATAGAGAGTGACGTCTTTAACAACTAAGGAAACAGAGGTGAATATAAAAGGCCAATACACAGGAGGAGCTTTAAACTCATGAAATCCATCCTCATTACATAAAGCATTTGACTGAATGTGTTTGTGGCAAGAAGAACTAAAGGTGGTGAGTGTGTATAATCAAAAGCAAGAAAGCAAAACAGTGGTTTGGTAAGTTATCATACTAGTCTATCAAATAAAAAGAAAGCCCACATGGGTTGCCAATGAGAATTCTTTTCAAATTTCCATGTTGCATTTTATTTGGATAGACAAGAATTAGCCTTGAGAGCCAGTGACATTAGTAAAGTCTGGTCTTGTCACAGCAGCATTTGGGTTTGTGATGTAAAGGGCATGCTGAGTTTCTAATTATCACAAAAATACTAGATTTCCTATTTAGTCCTCGCACGCTAAAACATTCTGTTCTTTGGGCTTTCATAAAAGAGCAAAAGATAAGCTGACATGGAATACAACATTCTGCTGATTCTGGTGTATGTATGCAACAAAACTCTCAAAGACATTAACAACACAACAACAAAACCAAAAGAGCCTTTGCCCTGATTTTGCAACAAAACTTTGTTTTAGGTGTGTATGCCATACTTTGTCTGCGGGTTGTCTACCTGTGAGTGCTGCACCAGGAGACACGCAGGTCCCAATTTAAGAAGGACCATTTAGTTTCATGTCATCAGTACAACTTACAGAGAATTCCTAAAGGTTAAAGCCATCTAAAAAAAAAAAAAAAGATTATTTATTTTGGAGAGAGAGAGTGGTAGGGAGATCAGAGGGAGAGAATCTTCAAGCAGACTCCCCGCTGAGCGTGGAGTGTGACACAGGGCTTGATCCCACCAGCCATGAAATCAAGACCTGAGTGGAAACCAAGAGTCCGAGGCTTAACTGACTGAGCCACCCAGGCGCCCCTTAAAGCTACCTTTATAGGTTTCCTGAGAAGAAATACAAGTTTCAGAGAGTTTGGGTTTCTTTTTTTTAACTAAGTCAAAGTCTAAAAACATTAAAATAAATCTCATTTGAAAACGAATCTTATTGGGGCAGTTAATGACTAGGGATGGAAAAATAAATGGATTGCATGATTTTTCCAGTTAATAAGTTAAAAGGCAATTTTCTTGTTTCTTAACCCTGGGCATCCATAGCTTATTTGATGTATTTAGCTCCCTGGATATATTAATTCTGCCCATATTTTACTGTTCTATTAAAATGCATCTCCACCGAAGAGGCTCCCTAATCTCCACTGCCTGGAAGTAACTGTTCCCTCCTCTATTTCTTTATAGAATGATATTTGGTACTTTTCACATTACTTTCTAATTCACACTTTACTTATTTATGTGTAGGGCTGATTTGTTTTACCAGAGTAAAAGGGACTTCTGAGGACAGGGACAATATATTACCCAGTTTTGTATCCTTTCGACACAGAAGACAGCAAGTGTTTTCTATAAAGGACCTGATAGTAAACATTTTAGGGCTTGGGGGCCTCATGTGGTCTCTGTCTCAAAACTTTTATATCTTTATAAGTATTTAAAAGTGTAAAAATCATTCTTAGCTTCTGAGTTGTACAAAAACAAGTTGTGGATCAGATCTGGCCCTCCGACTGCAGTTTTTTAACCCCTGCTCAGAGTATTTAGCAGTGTGTATAATAGAAAATAGGCAAATGTTTGTAAAGGGAGTGAGAATAATAATAGGTAATTATTATTAATGAAGATACCAGATTATTCAACAACATTCCTATTTGACTCAGCTTGCATAAAAAGAATAAAACATTTGTAACTCCCTTAAATTTACCAGGCCATATTTCTCCCCAAAACTGCTTAGTCATAAAACAATAGAATTGACATTTTTTACAACTCGATTTTAGTTCATTATTATTCTCTCTGGATGTGTGGGATGATGGCTATTCAAAAGTCCATACTCTGTGTGCATAAGATCCATATACAACAAACAATGTTTAAAATATGAAATAGGGTACTGTAAAGGAAGAGCTTAAATTCTGTGAGTTCTTAAATTATGAATCCAACCCTAAGTATTTATTGAGTCATTCCTCCCATGGGAGGGAAGCCACATGAGCACTTCTGCTTAAGAGGAGAAAGCCACAAGAATAAGTCACTCCTACCCTAACTATCAGATAGAGCCAGATCATCTTAGAAATCATAACTTTTCTTGAACCTGAGACCTGAGCTCTGAACACAGTGAAGGAAACTGAATTCCAAAGAGAGACAAGCTCTTCTGAGAGATATAGAAACCATGAACTGGTTACATCTTCGGAAACGTGGTGGAGAAGAGATCAGCTAAAATAGTAATGCATTTTCAAAGGCCAAGTGTGGGCTAGTGTATTCCACCCAGGGGACTGTTTTTGCAAAGCCTGTGAGCTAAGAATGGCTTTTATAGTTTTAAAGGACTGTAAAATAAAAACAAAGAAGAATATGAGACAGAGATCATATGTAGCCTAAAAAGCCGAATCATTTACTATCTTACAGAAAAAGTTTGCTGACCATCGCACAAGAGCGTGGAAAGAGTCTCTTCTGTTGTACAATTGTGCAAAAGCTTCTAAAAATGAAGGTGGCACAGGAACATAGCAAAATGCTGTGGCAACAAGAGACCCACATTAAGTATATAATGTGAGGCAACCACTGAAGGAATTTGAGCTGGTGGCGTACTGGGAGTAATGGCAGCAACAAAAAATTCACACTTTGCTTGCCTAGCTCACCTAGCTCAACTACTAACTAGACTGACTCAGGAACTTCACATTAACAACCTGGCAGAAAAAAAAAAAAAAAAAAGCCATGGCCATTTCCAGATTTAAAAGTTGTTTACCTCAGGAATATTTTTTTCTTCTATATATAATTTACATATTTCATTTTAAAAAACTGTAAAATGCAAAAAAGAGCAAGGAAAAATAACGTATTTTCAAGTGCTAAAGCAGTCAACAGAATGAGACTCGATGTCCCATGTGCTAGAATGATCAAAAAGTAAATTAATAATAAATACAATCAGTATGTGAAAGTATCCAGTTACAAAGATGAAAAACACTCATGAATGGAAGCTGAAACCAGCAAGGAAACAGACTCCCTCATGACACCAGAAGAAATGCGGCCCTGCAAACCCTTTGCTTTTAGCCTAAGACCATTCTGAACTTCTGAACTCCAGATCGAAGGTGATAATTTTACATTGTGTTAAGCCACTGGCTTTGTGGTAATTTGTTATAGCAGTAGGAAACTAATATGAATACAGATAGAAAGTCTTTGAAAATATTAACAAATCAAATCCAGCAATGTAAAAGAAATGACCAAATACATCATGACCAAATATAGTTTATAGCAAGAAGGACACGATTGTTCAACACTTGAAAATAAATCAAATTCATCATATATGGACTAAAACAGAAAAAAAAAAAAAGACCCCATACGATCATCGCACGAGATGTAGAGTGATGATTAATTTTATGTGTCAACTTAGCTAGGTCATGGTACTCAGATATTGACCAAACACATCTATTTTTGTGAAGGTATTTTTAGATGAGATTAACATTTACATCAGTAGTTTTTGAGTAAAGCAGATCGCATTCCATAATGCAGGTAGGTCTCAACTGGTCAGTTGAAGACGTTAGAAGAAAAAAGACTGACACCCCACAACACACACGTACACACAAGGAAGAGGGAATTCGGCCAGCACACTGCTTTTATAGGTGAGCTATGACATCAAATCCTCCCTGGGTCTCCAACCTGCTGGTCCCTCGTGCAGACTTTGGACTTGCCAGCCACAGTCATCTACAATCACGCGAGTCAATTCCTTAAAATAAGTCATTCTCATAGGTAGATGATTAATACCTAGATGATAGCTAGGTTTCCATCCAATAAATGGGTACATATATCCATATGTCCTTCCAATTGGTTCTGTTTCCCTGGAGAATCCTAACACATACAATAAAAGCATACAACAGAATCTATCATCCATTTCTGCAAACTAGAAATACAAGGGAACTTCCTTAACCAGTAAAGGGCTTCTAAACAAACGAACAAACAAACAAACACTAACATCATACTTAATGGTGAAAGATTTTTGTTTTCACTGTAAAACTGAGAACAAGTTAAGGACATCTCCTCCCAACACCTCTATTCCACATTACACTAGAGGTCTGACCTGTGCAATTAGGTGAGAAAAAGAAACAAATGCCATCATCATATTGGGAAGGAATAAATAAAACTACCTTTTTTTCACAGATGATACAACTGTCTACAGAGAAAATCTCCCCAGATCCATATACAACTATTTGAATTAATAGGAACGTTTAACAATGTTGTAGGGGTACAAGATCAATATACACAATTCAAGTGTATTTCTATATGGCAGAAATGAACAACTGGAAATTGATATTAGATTTACATTTAAAATGACATTAAATTGCCATTATATATACAATAGCACCAAAACATGAGATACATACAGGTAAATATACTAAAATGTGTGTGTAAAACTAAAAAATATTGATGCGAAAAATTAAAGAAGACCTAAAAATTTGGATGGTATGCCATGATGATTAGAAGACCCAATATTGTTAAGATGCCAGTTCTTCCCTAATTGATCTATAGATTCAATGCAATCCCAATCTATCAGGCTTTTTCTAAATTTGTATGAAACAAAGATCTGGAAAAGAACAATTCTGGATGATTTATTCAGTGATGACTCATTGCTCATCATAATTAAGACTGTGGCGTTTGTAGAAGATAAATATTTCTATCAGTGAAATAAACAGTTCAGAAGGAAGGCTACATACACACATACATATACAGCAAATTAATTTCTATATAAAGTTGTCAAGGTAATTAAATATAGAAAGGAGAGCTTTTCCATTAAGTTCTGCTACGAACATGAGATGTTCAAATGCAAAAAGTGAACCTTAACCTGTTCCTTAGATCATAGAACTAATTGTAAAAACTGAAATAAAACTGCAAGGCAAAGATTTCTTAAATGGAATACACACATCATAAACATGAATGAAAAAAATTGAGAAATTTTAATTCATGAAATTTACAAGTTCTGCCCTTAAGGGGGAGAAAAAGTCCGCAGATTATGAGAAAATATTTGCTAACACATATGTGATAGAAAATTTCTATTAGAATATGTAAAGAATTCTTACAACTCAATAATCAGAAGCTCAATAAAATGAATTAGGTAGAAGATTTGAACAGATATTTCACCGTAGAAGAGATATTGATGGCAAATAAGTAAGTAAAAGCATGCTTAACATCTTTAGTCTTTAGGAAAATGCAAATTGAAAACTTCAGTGGAACACCACTACACACCTACCTGAGTGGGAAAAAATAGAGGCAAGCCCACATGCTGGTGTGAGTGTGGAGCTGTTGGAACTCAGACATTTCTGGGGAGGATGCAAAATGGTAGACACCCTGGAAAACATTTAGCAATTTCATATGAAATTTAAACGTACATTTACTATACAACTCAGCAGTCCCACTTTTAGATGTTTACCCCAAAGAAATAAAAACATATGTCCACAATATGTATACACAAATACACAAATGTTTATAGCAGCTTTGTTTATAATATCCCCAAACCAGAAACGCCCGGATGCCCATTAACTGCTACTCAGTAATAAAGAGGAATAAACTACTGAAATATGCAACAACATGAGTGAATCCCAAAAGCATAACGCTAGGTAAAAGGAACCAGACCAAAAAAGGCTGCATAATGCACGATTCTATTTATAGGACATTCTGGAGAAGACAAAATTGCAGGAACAGAAATCAGATCAAAATGGCTGCCCTGGACTGGGAATTGGGGGAGAGCTGTGACCTCAACAGGCACGAGAGAATTTTTTTCTAATGATGGAAATGTTCTATACCCGACGATGGTGATGGCTATATAGCGATAATTATATGACTGCATATATTTACTAAAAGGATATATTTTCCTGTATGCAAGCTATATTTAAATCAACTTGACTTTTCAAAAGGGGAGAAAAGCAGGCTGGGGAGAGTTAAGGACTGGTGTGAGGAGTAGAAGCAATTAATTTGGATATTTAGAAATGGGCATTGTGGTGGGAGGCTTGGCAGCACAAGCAGATGAAATTAAATGTTCTATTATTGGAAATAAGGAACCATTAGATGTTCTTTAAACAAGATGATATAGCTTCAAAGAAACGTAGCTCTGAATGGAATTTGGGGAGACAAGTTGTTTGTCATCATTTTTCATATGAAAGAAACTGTCACATACATCAAGATGGTTAATGTATTCAAGGTCCTGAATTTATTTATTCTACTTTTCTCCATCTTCTAACGCATTGATTTTCTTTCATTTTTATTAAATTATTTCATTTCCTTTACTAAGTTGCATTTGATAGTTCAACTTCTAACTTCTTAATTTGGTTTATTTTTGATTCTTTCTTGTGTACCCATAGTTATAAATTTTTCTCGATGCGCTACATTCACTGTATCTCATAACTCTGGCATGTTTTCATTGCTTCTCATTTCTAGATATTCTTCAATGTAAAGTTTTAGGTTTCCTCTTTGGCTCAATAATAGTGATTTAACAAAATTGTGAAATAACAAGATTGTTGAATTTCTTCTTTTGTATCTAGTTTTTGTTACTGTGCGTCTTTTTATCATAATTCAATAAAACCTGACATTAAAACTAGACATTAACTTTTTAGAATTCAGTGAAGTTTATTTATGACCTACCAAATGGTCATTTTTTGTTTTGGTATCATGTAGTATGAGGCCTAGGAAAGAAGTTTTATTCCTGTTTTCAGGGGATGGATTTTGATGCATGTCTTTATACCAAAATCTTCATTTCTTTTTTTTTTAATTTTTTAAAAGTAATTTCTACACCCAACGTGAGGCTCGAACTTATTACCCCAATATCAAGAACCACATGTTTTACTGACTGAGGCAGCCAAACACCCCCAAAATCTTCATTTCTTAATGAAAATGAAAAAGAGAGCAATTAACATTCTCCAGCCTTCTCACCACACTTAGCACCTCCCAATTTTTGCTAGACAAGTTGTGTTTCCCTCATTTTAAGATTTATAGCATTATATTTTCTTTTGTAATTATAGCTTATTATTTGGCCTTAATTTTTCCTACCAGGACTTTATTGTTTCTCAGCTATTTATTTTGATTTATCTCTTAATTGTTTAGATTTTGTGACTAAATTTTTTTAAAAAGTAGGCTCCATGCCCAGTGTGGAGCCCAACACGGGACTTGAACTCATGGCCCTGAGATCAAGACCCAAGCTAAGATCCTGAGTCAGATGCTTAACCAACTGAACCACCCAACCAACCACCCCAGTGAATACATTTTTTTAATGAAACATTCATAAATTCTATCTTTCTTGAATCTTGAAATGTCTCTTGCCTTTAGACCTGAAGAAGAATTTAGTTCAGTTGAAGACTACTGGATCACACTATTTTTCTTGCAAAGCTTTATATACTTTTTTTTTTTAAAACATATTCCATCCCTAAATATTGCCATGGAGAAGACTGAAACTACCCCAAATTTTAAAATTTCCCCCTCCCCCCCTCCAGTCCCTCTTTAAAAATTTTACTTAGGGGTGCCTGGGTGGCTCAGATGGTTGGGCGTCTGCCTTCGGCTCAGGTCATGATCCCAGGGTCCTGGGATCGAGTCCCACATCGAGCTCCCTGCTAGGTGGGGAGCCTGCTTCTCTCTCTGCCTCTGCCTCTCTCTCTCTCTCTCTCTGACTCTCATTAATAAATAAAACATTAAAAAAAAATTTTAAAAAAATTTTACTTAATGTCCAGAGGAGTTATTACTCTCCTTGAAGTCTGATAACTTCATTTAGACTTAGTGTTGACCATTCTGTACCAGATATGTTCAGGGACACAGTGTTCACTTTTTTCCTTTTATATTTCATTTAGTAATTTGGCTCTCCTATTTCTATCCCTTTCTAATCCCTTTGATCTCTATGTTTTCAATTTCTTTTGCTTGGTATTCTGAAGCTTATTCTTTATGTCCTTGCCTTTTATTTTTTGGTATCTCTTTATCACAAATTCTTCTAAAGGTGAGAAGCCAAGAAACCGCTGGGGTATTCTTGAGATGTGTACACGTATGGGTTCATTGCTGCTCTTCAGCACACCCTGTTTTCACTGGACTGAGCTCTGAGTTGGGGTCCGTGCTGGGCATGGAGCCTGCTTAAGATTCTCTCTCTCCATCTAACTCTTCCCCCTCCCATCCATGCACACACATTCTCTCTCTCTCTCTAAAAAAGAAGACTCGAGATACCACAGAAAGCATTGTAATTGTAATATTTTGTGAATAAATATCACATCAATAATAAGTCAAAAATTTTACAGAAGTATGGTTTTTTTTTTTGGAGAATCAGTGATTCACTAATTTCTTGGATCTTCAAGCCCAGGATAACATAATTTTTTTGAGTATAGTTGACATGTAATGTTACAATAGGCACAGAAAACACACTTCACTTAATAAAAAACCTTGAAAGACTAAATAAATGTGTAATTTTGGCAAGAAATAAAGTGGTGAAGGAATATCAAAGACATTTTTCTAACATTTCTTTATTTCTAGTGATACAAAGTTTGTTTGAGGAGCTAAAATTGTCTATGAACTCATTTCGTAAGTTAAACAGCGCTCTGCAACTCAAACTTCATATATAAATGCTATCATAGCCGTCCCTGTTCCCCAATTTTCTTCAACTCTTCCTCTCTACTCTGTGGTCCCTTCCTTATTTTTTCCCCGGTCCTTCCAAATTTCACACACAGGTAATGTGTCTAGTTTGCCATGTGAGAAAGTAAGACGGAGATTTCCATGGGCTGAGATGAAGAGGGATGCTTGGCTGGGCATCAGATCAAGGCGTTTCAAACTCAGGGTTTCTGGAGCCCCCCCCCAAGTGATTTTCTTGGAAACATTTTTATTTTTAATTTTGTATAATCTCTGGTGGAGTGAAAGGACACTGTTTATCTTATAATTTGGTCACCCAAAATTTGCAGCATCCCCTGAAAACCCCAAATCAAAGTTTTCCTTCTTCCCCCCATGCTGCACTGAGCAGCCAGGATAAGACAGGCAGGGTAAATAGGAAGTCAGAACCCCTGAGGAGAACAGCAGGTAGGGCAGGCTCATAAAATAGAGGCCGCCCCACCATATGTGGTCATCTGGCAGCCCCATGAATCAGTCACACAAAGACAAGCATCTTTGATCTACTTGAAAGACTGGAGATGTGAAATACAAACTTGAGCGACCTTTGAACTTTTCAGCTCCAGCTGCTCGCCCTTGTTCCTTGAATATTTTTTCTAAAATCCCCTCGTACCGCTTCAGATGAACCCATGTGATTTTGTGATTTTCCTATCTCTGTTCTTGGCCATTCAGCAGCATCATAGGGTGCGTTTTCACGTTTGTAAAGATGGGTCTACACACTCTGATTTCGAAAACAGCCCCTGGAAGCTGTTTGCCAAGCAGAATGCCTTTTAACTGGCCTCCTAATTGCTCTCCCTGCTCCTGCCCCTGGCCCTCTTCCATGGATCCTCAGTACAGCAGCTGGAGCAACCCCTCCAAATCTCACTCTGAGTGTGTCTCTCCTCTGCTAAATTTCTCTAATGGCTTTGGAACAAACACCACGGCCTCCAAGATTTTCCACAGACCCCCCTTCACTACCTCGCTGACACCATATTCTATTTCTTTCTCCTTCAGTCAACCTTCTCTTGTCACGCTGCCCTCACTGAGCTTCCTCAACAGCCCCAGGCACATTTGCTTTGATGCCTTTGGATTTTCTGTTCACTCTACCTGGCATCCTCTTCCCTGGATGAGCACACAACTTGTTCCCTCTCTTTCTTTATCAACATTATTGGAGAGATCCTTCCTGATTTCTCTGTTTAAATAGCAAATTTTCCCCTCCAACATTCATGATCTGCTTTACCATGCTGTATTATCCTCCTTGGCACTTACGCACACACACACACGCACACAAAACACACATACACAAATGCACAAATATGTAAATTATATCTCTATGTTATATATATGTATGCATACATGAAGAAATGCATGTTTACTTACTATCTCTCAAACTGCAATATTCTATGTTAGTAAGATTTTTTTTCTGAGTGGTTCACTGATGAACCATCTACTAGAACAGTGCTGGGCACCTAATAGGTGCTCAATAAAATACATCAAGTGAACCAAAAAGAAAAAAATGAGTATTGTTAGGATATAATTTACAATTAGCAAATTCTTTTAAATTAGAAGAAGAGATAAAATGACAAGAGTAGGGATGGGTTCGAAGACAGAGATGCTCTCCCTGGCATAAATGAGCAAAGTCCTTCAAATGCCTGGCTGTGGGGAAGAGATAACTACAGCTTCTGGACTTCTCTGTGGTCTGCTCTTGTGCTATTAGTTGCTACTTTCCTTGACCTGGTTTCATGACATACCTCTCTGTGATTGGGGTGACTTCTTCATTCTCAGTTAACTGACCAGTTTGTGCTGGACTTTTAACTCCCCGCTCAAGAGGTTCTGGATCCTGACTCCTTACTGGCGACCAGTCCATGAGATGACCCAACATTTCTGCAATCTCTTTGCATCTGCTTTCTCCTATCTTTTTCTCCCTCCGTTAGTACCACCATCAAGACAGCAGTATGTTAACCAGATTTTTTCTCAACTTCTCCATCTTGAGACTTAGTTTAAAAAAAGTGCCTGATTTATCTGTATTTTTATATCACTTTTTTCCCATTTAAGTTTGTACTAGATGATTTCTTGAATCTCTTCCAAGCTGAAGCATTCATCCAGAATTCATAATCTTAAAACTTATATTTGGTCAACATGACATATAAAAGATAAACTCTATGATAGACTCAATTCTGATTGTACCAGATTTAAATGCTCTGTTTACAACTGTGCAAATAATTTAAAAAGTGCCATCCTTCAAAATCTTGGTATTAATTTTAAAGTCAATTGAAGCCAAAATGTCTCTTTTAAAACCTTAAGTTTTTAAAAGAACTCATTAAAAATTCTGGAAAACAGAAGAAAACAAACAGAAGCCATAGGTTACACATTCTTCTAATTAAATCAGAAAAAAATTTCCTGTAATTTGTACTATTAAATCCTTATCTACATGTATAGGAAATTGGAGCAATTATCAGAAATGAAGTATATGAAATCTTCATAATTAAGATGGTACTTTTGGACAGATTTCAGCACATGATTGTCAATTAGTCAGTACACCTCTGAGCAAGTTCACAGTTTGCTGAAGAGAGAGGCCACGACCTCCATGGAGCATAACAGAATTTGTGTGTGTTGGGGGCGGGGGGTGGGGAGGGGTGTCAAGGAAAATTAAAAGAAAGAGTCTTCATCATATTAACATATTCTGTGATCCATAAAATATGTGCTATGTTGTTATATAACATGTGCAGTTTTACTATATTTCTGGCTCTAAAAGAAAGAAAGCATGTTTGGTTTACATGGCCAGCATGCTCTATGTTATATACAGCCTAAGGAAGGAATTCTTATGACAAACAAGCAAACTCAATGCTTACATAGCTATCATGAGAACACAGGAGAAAAATTAATTTGTTTCTTAAATAATAATAAATGAATTTGTATCTTTCAAATTAAAACAAAAAATTTTTATCCTCTAAAATTCTATTGAGTTTATTTTGTGGTTACAACATTTAATTTATTTTGATCTTTCAAGAATTCAAGAAGAGCACTTGGTATTTATATTTACTGAAAGAGGAGATTAGTTTGTTAGGAAACACTAACAGATAATTATTCTGTGTGACACACTGAAGCAAACCTCGTGCATGAGAAAAACACGAAAAGAAGTACAGGAAAATTTTAAGCAAAGGATAATGGCAGATGGAGATGCAAGTCATTAATCCAAAATAAGATTTAACACCTACTATGTGTGAGGCACCATTTTGATCTTAGCCAAGGCTTCATTCAGGCTTAACCCTGAATACAATAGAAAGGTTAGATGGTAAAGAACAGGAAGAAAATTGCTTTGAGCTGGGGATTTGGGATTATAGGCTGTGTTTCATCACAGGCCAGCACCTCTGCTTGTCTGATACAGATCCAGACCTCAGTTATTATAAATCATTATAGATATAAGCCTGGGCCAGACTGCTTACAAATCATCAGAACGATGAATATTATACATGCAGCTGGAAGAGGCTACTAAACAGAGTTGGACAAATCAGAAGTAAAGATGTTTTCATTCCTGACTGAATGACCCAGTGTGGACAACAGTGAACATAGTGTGAGAGAAACTGGTGGGTTTTAGATGAATACATAAGGTAGTCAAATTAGATCTTGTCCCAAGGTGGCACCTTTGTTTTAATTGTGAGCAGACATTGACACATCATTATCCCAGGCCCATAGCTTACATTAGGGTTCATGCTTGGTGTTGTATATTCTATGGGCTTGGACCAATAGAATGGTCCAATGTATGACAAAACGTGTACCCCTATTATGGTATCATACAAAGTATTTTCACTGCCCTAAAAACACTCTGCGCTCCATCTATTCATCCTTCCCTTCCCCCAAACTTGCCTTCCCCCCAAAAAAGGCATCCACTGGTCTTTTTACTCTCTCTAGGAAAGTACTCTCACCTTTTAACTCTCACCTATGTCATATAATTGGAATCATACTGCATGTAGCCTTTTCAGATTGGCTTTTTTCACCTTAGTGATATGCATTTAAGTTTCCTCTATGTCTTCTTGTGACTTGATGGCTCTTTTTAGCTCTGGATAACATTCCATTGTCTGTAGGTACCACAGTTTATTTATTCATTCACGTACTGAAAGATATTTTGGTTGCTTACCA
Organism: Eumetopias jubatus; assembly: GCF_037043125.1. Taxonomy (NCBI): domain Eukaryota; kingdom Metazoa; phylum Chordata; class Mammalia; order Carnivora; family Otariidae; genus Eumetopias; species Eumetopias jubatus. The sequence goes on along the minus strand of NW_028274821.1, from coordinate 22,045,464 downwards.
GTATTGGTGTTTATAAACAAAGCTGCTATAAATATCCATGTGCAGGTTTTGGGGTATACATAAACTTTCAGCTCATTTGGAAAAATACCAAAGAGCTAAATTACTGGATCGTATGGTAAGAGTGTGTTTAGGTTTGTAAGAAACTGCCAAACTGTCTTCCAAAGTAACTACCATTTTGCATTCCTGCCAACAACAAACAGGAGTTCCCATGGCTCCACTGGTGATGTTTCATGTTTCATCTTATTAGAGGCCATTACGGAAGACTTTCAGACAGGAAATGGTATTAATCATGGAAATGATTAGATTTCTGTTTAACAAAATAATTTGCACTGCTTAGGAAAAAAATATATATTTATGTTAATTATATTGAGGCATTAAACAAACAAGTGGTTAATTAACAGTAAAAAGCAGGATAAACATGCTGCAGACTTTTCTTGATGTAATTACCAAAGAGGATGCTGAAGCTAACAATATTGGAGGTTAAAGGACAAAACATACATGCTTGGCTTTATCAAAGCATCCACAGTAGACGATTATACATAGACACCCATTAATGTTTGGTTAATTTTTAGTTTGATGATTCCATAATGTCACCCCCGAAGATTTTATGTAAAGTTAAAGATGCTAAGGTATTACAAAATCTTCCTCATCTGCTGTACTACATCAAAGACCTGATAATAGTCCACTATTTTGTTGTGTTTTTTTCCTCCTTTGGCTTAACTTGTTTAGGTTGTAATGTACCTCATTACAGCCTTTGGTAGTTAAAAAAAGAAAAGGCTATTTTATACAGCTCACTTACCCTCAAAACTTATACATCAGGCAATAGCCTAAACTGTCTAGCCAACACAAGGTGGTTTTAGGGGTATAGAATATTATAATAAAGTCCGTTTAAGTTCTTCAAGGTTTTGAACTGCCTTGGAGTAAGGTAAAGGTGGACCTATCTATTTTCTAGTAAATTGTAGCATATTAAGGAATAATAAATATTGTCTGCATATAATCTAGGCAGTCAATTTATTGAAACGAGAGACTGGGTTCTTTAGCTTTACAGAAATACTTGTTTTATTGTGCTTCCTTTCACATCCACCGTATGTCTTTGTATTTGTAGGGGAGCTAACAAGCAGTAGTAAACTTCTACATCTTAGAGGAAATACAGTTAATGCATCAGTTAAGGTCCAACCAGTCTCTGTAAGAATTTAAAACAAAGGGAATGTAATCTGGGTAAGCCAGGGAAGAGCTGGGGAGTTGTACAGGGGACCTTGAGAAAACCCAGTGATTAAACAAAGAGGAAGCTGATACTGTTCCTTGTTGGAGGCATAAAGCCAAGAGTTAATTAACTAGGGGCTGCCTAGGGTTCAAAAATTCCACGAAGAATATGGAATCATGGCAGGTTTTGTCATGTGAGAGAATATGGAGGACACGACTACGTCCAGAGGCTGCTAGAGGCAAAGGACATGAAGGAAAGATGAATGGCTCCTTCTGTGTTCGTGCTTTCCAGTCCCCTCTGTGTCACCCACTAGCTGAATCCAGGCGGAAGAATCCAACATCCACAGGGCCCGTCATAAACAGCCTACAGGAATCAACATCTCTGAAACAGAGAGGCAAGGGTGAAGAAAGGACAAACAGTCCAAAGAGCAGCATAACTAACCACTACTTGGAAATGCTAGAGATTTCATACTTTTTCTATACATCTTGAAGCTAAGAAACATTAATTGGCCTGAGTTCGTTCTTCAATTCTATATTCATCATTTGAATAAATAAAGCAAATGATTCCAGTGCCGATAAAACTATCCTTATGGGAACATTCACTTTGGGGTTTATATTTTGACATTTTTTTAAACTTAAAATTCATGAAGTTTATTTCTGTCCTCTTTCTATATTTAGTTAATTGTGGGATTTTGCAGGCTTTTTAGCATTTTGATAATATTAAAAAAAAGGAAGCTTTAAAATGATAAAATGTTGTCTAAATATGTATTCCATAATAATTTGATTATCAAAGTAATACAAGGTGCTTTTCAGTAATTTATTCTGTAAATGTAAAAATGTCACTAAATTGGAAACATAATATATGATTCAAGCTACTGATATGCCAATATCCTTTAAAAGATAGCTTGACTGCAGGCCTCCTGCTTTATATTGCTTTTCCATAGATGTGGGCACAGACCTAAAGTTTCCTGCCTCCATCTGTTCAGTGGGCATTATCATTCGATACACAGAAATAAGGTTTAAAAATTTTAACTAGTTAGTCTTTCCAGACTTTAAATGTTTGATCTTTAAATTTAGTTTTTATTCCAACAAACTGCTCTTTCGTGATCATAACACATTTTGGTACCATTGCATATCAGTATAACAAATGGTCCCCCTCTAAATTTTTCCAGAATCTCACTGGTTAATATAGTGCAATGTTTCTAACTGGGTTTGGAGAATTGTTCTTGGGTATCCTTGATTTACCCATCTAGTTTATACACGTATATCACCTTATATTTTGACTACAAGAGGTGGCTTTAGCAACTCAAATAAACTGGAGATCCATTTCATGACTTACAAGGAATCTTCCAAATTAAAATATATATTAATATATATTACAGGCTCTCTTACTATAAGGATATAATGACAGGTCTACCCGTGATACTTTGGAAACAAAACAACGGAGGTGTTTTTAGTCCTAATCAATACTTTATCTAAGTGATAATAGAATAAGATAAGGTTGTAGTATATAAGCTGAAATTTAATGAGGTGTATCAAAACTTGTGAAAAGTTCAAGAACATTAATAAGAAGGAGTGTAGTCAACACCGTTTCTAGAAAAAGGGCAAATCCTAAACTGAAATTTAACGTTTCCACGGTGTTGTATAATGGTCTATAACAACCAATAGAACCTCCACATCCTGGTTGGCATGTGGTCCACATTTACCTTATAAACCATCATCAGTAAGATAAAATAACAATTTTTCCTTGCTTTAATCATCTGCTGTATTAGGCTGCTCAGGCTGCCACAGCAGAATACCAGAGACTGGGGGCCTTAAATCAGAGACATTTATTTCGCACCGTCTGGAGGCCGGGAAGTCCAAGATGGAGGTGCCAGCAAGGGAGGCTGCATTCTGAGGCCTCTGCTTTGGGCTCGTAAGGGGCTGCCATCTTGCCTTGTGTTCACACAACTTCTTTGTGCATGGGGGAGGAGAAAGAGCACTCTCTCTGTTGTGTCTTCGTATAAATGCGCTAATCCCATCATGAGCACTTCATCTAGGCCCAAAGTTCCCATCTCCAAATATCATCACATTGTGAGGAGGGTACAACCATTCCTAACACCTTCTCAGGAACTTTCTGATTATGATTCAGTTTGAACCTCTGCCTTCACTCCAGATGAGCAGACATGCTAGAGACAGGGTTTGAGCTGAGAAGGTGATAGACCAGGAGTTCGGGCCTATGGAGGACAAGATAGGACAGGCCCTATGTATGTAGAAGTTAGGCAGGATATTACAGAGAATCCAAAATAACAAGCCAAGCAGGCCATCCGGCTGAGTCACCCATCTGAATGGGATAAGCTGAGAAAGAGCATCCAGGCAGGTGGGAAGTTGTAAGGGGCAGAACTGCCAAGAGTGAAAGTATCCAAAAGGAAGGATGGTAGGAGGAACCCAAAAAAGTCTCGAAGCCTCAGGAACAAAACCCTGATCATTTTTTATGGCAATGCAGATGATGCTCTCAGAGGGCCCATCCTACTTAGGCATATATTTGGCTTGTCACTTGGACTTGACTACAAGGAAAGACTGTTTTAGCTAATATTAGCATCTGCATTGTGGTTCTACATTTTAAAAAAACAACTATTAAGTAAATTGACCTTGTATTTCATACTTGGCATCTTGTTTACTTGGAAAATATAAGTTTTTCTCGCTGAATATGAACAACTCTTGGTAAACTATTCAAAAAAAGGAAAAGGTTTTGACAGCAAAGTTGTTAATGGACAGAACAACTAAGAAGATCACACTATGGAACACGTTGCTTGTCCTGACTGCTCCTTCTCCAAGATGGTCGTTTGTATCGGTCAGTGTCTTAATTTACAAAACATATCTTCCAAATCTCTGTCACCATAAGCACTACAAAGATTTGTTCCTTTCTTTCAATCACAGCCTAAATCTAATGAAAGTCTTAGTTGGGAGACATAGCTCTACTCTTGTCATTCAGGGATCTAGATTCATTTCACATAGCCAGCATCTTCTGGAACCCTGGGTCTTTGCTTATTTTCTGCATCTGACAAAAGAAGGAGAAGAATTACACAGGAAGTACATGAATGTCAGGTCTGGATGTGGCCTGCATTATTTCCACTAAAACCCAGTTGCATGAACTGTTCCCATGGTGCCAAAGAACTGCAAAGTGGCTGAGAAATGGAGTGTAAATGTGTGTCCAGGTGGCAAAGGCATCAGGGAATGGGGCGCACATAGTTTGTCCCTGCTAATGTCTCTTTATCTGATTGTCTCTCTCTAGAGCCTCTTCCCCAACAATGGAAAAGCTGTGGAAAAGCAGGTTGACAACAACAACACCCCAAAACATAAGTTTTAACAAATACCCCATAATTTTTAAAATATCTGGACCATGCATGTAGTCTTTCTGTGTACAAAGTCAATTTCACATGGTTTGGGGCTTGTCTGTAAACATATCATGTGTTCCAGAAATAATAAGTCTGTTTAATATGAATGGAGAGAATTGTTAACAGCCAGCAAAGTTAAAACAATTCTTGACTATCCTCAGCGTTAGTAGATTTGTTATTATTTGAGAGCTTTGGTTATAGCTCTTCATGGTTGCTTATTTGTTTATCACACAAACATTAAGCTTTCCTGTAAACCTATATTTCAATAGACGGAAGCATTTATGCACTTGATTTAAGGAAAAACTTGTCAGCGGCCTTTTGGGAGGAAGCCTTAATGCTACTAACCTTGAATAATACATTAGGGAAGAATCTTTCAAGCAAATTCTTTAGGTTAAAAGTTGGCCATAACCATAGCTGGCATCCAACACCTTTTAGTTTGTATTAGCAGGAAGAAACCAACCTCTGCCCTTATTTAGTTAATCCTAGAACTGTATTCTCTAATATGGTATCCATTAGCTGCATGTAGCTATTTAAATGCAAATTAATTAAAATTAAATAAAATTAAAAATTTAGTTCCTCAGTCACTCTAAGCACATGTCAAGTGCCCAATAGCCATATGTAGCTTGTGGCTACCACATTGGACAGGGAAGACCCAGAGCACGTCCCTCAACATTGCTGCTAGACAGCAGTGGTCTAGAAACAATTTGCAGAACCCAGAGGCATATGAGGGAGAAACAGGGACAAAGGACTCAGATCAGGATGAATGTTCACATCAGGCAAGGGGACGCTTGCCTGTTACCTAGTTCCTTTTTTTTCTCCCTCCCATTCATGAACCAATTTGAATCTGTTCCAGTACATTAAAAAAAAAAAATCAGGCTTATTTATTGGGTGTTCGCTTTGATGACTGGAGGAGGGTGGCTAGCTCGTTGCGGACTTTTATTTATTTCTTGCCCTAGCATAAAGACTGTTAAAGCTATTCAGAAGAAAGCCATTCTGTTTGGTGTGAAGGAGCATAATAAATTAAGTACATAGCAATCTGACCTAGAATACCTAAAATAGCAAAATATGTTGGGAGACTCTTGACAGGAAAGCCAATCAAAAAGGCCACTAGAACTTTCTCTTTTCTCTTCCCATCTACTTTCTCACAGCCTTTTTTTTTTTTTTTTTTTTGGTTCCTGGAACATTCCAGTTTTTTTTACAAGCTAACAAGTTTGATGTGGCCCTGTGTCTTATTCCCTTCCAGGCTTGCAGCTGTTTTGGCAACAGAAGAAAAAAATCCCCATAACAAATCAAATAAAAGCCCTTTCTGTGAAGAGGAATTGAAAACAGCAGGCCTCAAAGAGGACTGCACATGAGCTGCCTTGTTCTGGCTTTCAACACAACTCCAATCAGAAACACATTACCATAATCGGAAACAGCCCACTGCTAACGCAAGACAGATGGTGGGTAATAACCCATGCATCATTAATAAATAAATTCCAGAATTAAAGGCTTTACAAAGTATGACAACATTATCTGGGCACAATTACTGCCCCTCTCCCACCCCCGACATCATTATTTCAGTGTGTTCTGGGCTGTGCTGGGTTGTTTTTTTTTCCCCCCTCCAACGCCAAAGATCTGAAGGAAGTTTAAACACGGCACAAGTTTTCACCAGATGAAAGCTATCTCAATGTACAGGACAGGTCTGCAACTCCATAAGGGAAAAATAAAATAGCTGCCAACATGTAATCGCTCCCATGTTCTGCCGTTGGATCAGCCCACGGCATTTTATTCCACTGCCCTCCTCGGCTGGCCGCACCCTTTCTGGTCCGCCTCAGTGCCTGCATTGTACCACACACTTCAAGCAAGAATCTTGGCATCGGCTTTGCCACAAAGCTGAAAGATATATGTGTGACTTCTCAGCTTTCCTTTTGCAAACGATACCATCTGTCTCTTCTCCCCCAGATCCCCCCACCAAGCAAGGAGGGAAAAAACAATCTTTGATCAGATTGAAAAAAGTGAAAGGGGGGGGTGGAGAGACAGAGTGAGAGAGAGAGAGAGAGAGCGAGAGACAGGGAGGGAGAGAATGTTAACTCCATAAAAGTTGGAAACTGGAAAAAAAAAAAGCCATTCATCAGATGCCCAATTATTAGACACCAATTATTTTGCTTTATTTTGTTTGTTCAGTGGGATAATGTTATTCCAACAGGATGGGAGAAATGTAGGAATGTAGCAGAGGGCTGTGCAGGCCTCTGGGTGATCATCTGTGGGATTCCCCGGGGTTCTGCAGCATTTCTACAAAGCCGAGGCTGCTACTCTCTATGCATACCATCCTAAGCCAAAAACAAGTACAATGCTGGCCATAAATTCCAGAGAAATATAGGCTGTAGGAGACCAAATATCCAGTTTGATTCCCCCTATATGAAATTACATATTCCTCCTCGACAATGGGCAATTTAAGCATTTCTGTCCAACCTACCAGTCATGTCTTTAATGAAAGACACCAACTATTTGGCATTACCTCACTTGATGGGTAAAGATCTAGGGACAGAAAATATAATGCATTCAGAATTGGCTAATCCCAGATTACTAGAAGGCCAAGTGGAAGTGTGTCTATGGCCTCATTCAGTGACCCAGGTGGTCAGTCACGTGGACGTGATTTACAGTCTGTGAGCACAGAGTTGCCTCTCCCAGCCATGTTTTGCGGGGGGAGGGGAATCTCTCCTTGGAACAGCAGTCCCCTTTCTTTTGGCACACAGAGAGCTTTCCTTCCACTTAGAAGCAGGCATGTGAATGCTGCAAAGTCTGCAAGACTTTCCTGATTAACATCTAAATCCTTTACCTCTATCTCTTCCACTTTCCCGAACTTAAACCAGTATTTTTATGTGCACATATGTATCTACTTTCTCTTCATTGACTGTGTTTATCTTATTTCCTCCATTAAATTGTGAGATTCCATGTCTAACCTGTGCTCTAAACCCCCTTAGCACCCGCTACAGAATGCCCCACTCAAGTGGGATGAAATCACAAGCCCAAGAGAAACGCCAGAGCCCCTGGCAGTCCAGACCCGGATGGGGTCCATGACTTCCAGGTGAGCCGGTGATTGTGTTCCGAGGCAGCTTTTCTCTGCGCTCTCTCCAGCTTTCTCTGGGAACAGCTGCTGAGGGATGGTCAGAAGGAGCTAAGTTAAGCTTTAATTGGTTCCTGAGGTATGCAATTTCCTTCCTGATCTGAACATGATGGAGGGAATTTTAAATGGACTCTGATATTAAATCAATAGAGAATGGAGGGGGGGGATATTTTGTTCTATCGATCAAGAGACTTTCTAAAACTGGCATATTCTGTAAAAGTAAGGATTAGTTCTAAAAAAATCTTGGTCTGTCGCCAACTCTATAATTTCTGATATCACATTTGATAGTGTCTCTCTTCTATCTTGCGGTAATTCCTGAGCAGGATGATTTACTAAACTATCCTTTCTTCTTCATCATCATCATCTAGGTGAAATGGGTAATCAATAAACTTCTACTTGCTCATTTTGAAGTCCGGTCTATGGTTTGAAGTTGAGCAACCAGATTTAACCCCTGTTCTAAGGAGTTTTAAGTCTAACGGGCACACAAACTTCCTAACTGTGGAAAAAAAAATACAAATTGCACATTCGTTCTATTGTTTGGGTTGTTGTTTGCATGTAGCAAAGTACAAAATTCATCATTAAACTTAGAGAGGAAAAATGGCTTCCTTCTTTTTTTGATAGTCAAGAAAGTCTTTTTCCGGACGCCTGGGTGGCTCAGTAGGTTCAAGTGTCTGCCTTCGGCTCAGGTCATGATCCGAGGGTCCTGGGATTGAGTCCCACATCGGGCTCCCTGCTCAGTGGGGAGTCTGCTTCTCCCTCTGCCTGCCGTTTGCTCTCTCTCTGACAAATAAATAAAATCTTTAAAAAAAGAGAAAGTCTTTTTCTAGGAAATTAAGGGGCGGTTCATTAATTAATGAATATTTATGTGTGCCAGGCATTGTTTGAGGTACAGCGATGACCAGATCTTGAAGTGAACAGAGCAGAAGAAATCCACCAGAACAGTGGGCTGGTTGGACAAAGAAGTTTTACTCTGATGAATCCGATGAGAAAGCAGAGGATAGACAGGCACTCCGGTGAGAACACAAAATGGTCTTCTGTATACCTGAACTAGTTCAATGAAGACACTACATAATGAGCACAATATACCCCTAGAGATGGACAGGGATGGGATTTATCACCTCCCTGAGAAAACTCCAGCCACATATCAGTAGCTATTCATTTTTCTGGATATCTGCCTCTAGAGTACATGGTTCAATTTAATGAATATTTGTGAAATTTCTAGTGCCTCATTTTTTCTTACCTGTAAAATGCAGGAAAATTCTATATACCAAAGGTTTTTTTGAGGATTAAATAAAATAGTGTATGTCAAGATATACTTTACATGTACTTAAAATAGCACTTGATAAATTTTAACTGTTATTCTTAGTAAAAGTCAGACCCTCAGCTAGACACCCTAGGTACAAAATAGCTCGTTTTCCTTGAAATCTGGAGGCTTACACTCTAGGGCTAAGATCAGTGCATGAAAGGGATCTTTGTAGTAGGATGGTAAGTGTTATCTGCATGCATTCATTCAGTTATTTATTGATGCCTACTCTGGGCTAGGAAAAGGAGAGAAAGTCTCCACTCTCGTTGACTTTACAGTTTAGTGGGAAAAAGAGAGATTACTAAAAATTTGCAGAAATTAAAGCCAAGTTATAATTGCATATGTGTACCATAAAGAAAAGATGTTTTAAGGAGAGTATTCAGTTGTTTCTAAGTGTTCAAAGCGGAAAAAGTGAGATGAGAACTTGTTACTGTCAGGGGTGCCTGGGTGGCTCAGTCGTTAAATGTCTGCCTTTGGCTCAGGTCATGGTCCCAGGGTCCTGGGATCAAGCCCTGCATCGGGCTCCCTGCTCCGCAGGAAGTCTGCTTCTCCCTCTCCCACTCCACCTGCTTGTGTTCCCTCTCTCGCTGTGTCTCTCTGTCAAATAAATAAATAAATAAAATCAAAAAAATAAAGAACTTGTTACTGTCCCTTGAATCAGTGACTTGTTAATAATTATAGATTCTTATAAGAGCTAATTCCAAAAAGAGCTGTGGAAGTTGAAGTGAATGGGCTGAAGACAAGGAAGAGAAAAAGGGAAGACCCCGATTTGCTTGCTATATACTTGTAAGAGTTAAGATAGGGTCATGCCCAGAGTGTTTTTGGAAACCAGAGGAGGAGGATTTAACCCAAGCTGTAGGTTCAGGATCAGTCTCCTGGAGTAGCTAACATCCAGCCTGAATCTTGAAGATGTATAAGTCATCAATTGCTATAATGATGCCACCAAAATAATACCATACAACCAGTGACATAAAACAATAAACATTTTTGTTCCCAAGTCCATGGGTCTTTTCAGTCATCCTTTTGATCTAGGTCTGGCTCAGATAATCTCAGCAGGCCTTGCTCCTGCATGGCTGGTCCACTGTGAGTTGGCGGTGGGCTGACGGGTCTAATATGGCTTCACCTGGAATAACTCAGCTCTTCTCCAGTTGAACCTTCATATTCCAGCAGGCTAGTCTCAGTTTGTTGTCGCAGGGTTGACAGAGTTCCAAGAAAGTGAGTGGAAACATGAAAGGCCTATAGAGACCTAGGTTTGGAACTGGCATGCTGTGACTTCCACCGGCATTCTATTGGCTCAAGTATGTCACGTGGCCGGTCTGGAGTTAAGAAGCGAGAAAGTAGATTTCATCCCTTGATGAGACTTACTTTCAAGTAATATTTCAGAGGGTGTGGGTGAGGTAGAACTGGAGAATTAGAACCACCTTTGCAACCAGTTTATCTCATTGGTAATTAATGCTTTTTGGTTGTAATGATCCCTTAGAAATCTTTCTTCAAAAGAAAATGGAAACTTAAAATCCTTCATATTGAGATATTTTACTTGTCAGAATATATTTGTCACAGTGTATTTGGTATCTTGCTGGCTAGATAGATGGATTTCTGGAGATTAACAGCCTCAACACCATTCCTTGCCACTCTTTTAAAGTATAGATATAAAGTGGTATAAGTTGAAGAATGAACATTTTTACCCTTTTTCAGCTAGTTACTCATATGCTCTCCCCTTTTTCTAGTTTTGTCACCCACCATGGAAAGGAGAAGTTGCCAATTTTATGTGCCAGATAGTATCTGGGCCACAAATCTATCTGGCGGGTATGGTGAAGGGTCTCAAAGAACCCAAGTTCCATCCTGTCTTATGTGATCTCTGGTTTCCATGTCCTATAGTAAAGAGATCCCATGGGTCCAGTGCATCATTTCCTTCCCTGTCCCAGCTCTACTCTACTAAAAAAACTGAATCATAGCTTGCACCAGACCTTGCTCTGAAACCTGACCCTTGCCTCGGGATTTAGATTTGAGGAGTGGAAAGTATGGTGGTCTGAAAGGATGAAAATGAAGCCATAATTGGGCCTTAAATTCAAAGTCTCTGCTATAAAACAACTTTTGCCAAATAGTCTTACATAAGAGTCTTTGGGTTCTGGCCCTGATATTAATAATGTGGTGCGTTATTTCTCCTTCTGGTAAGGTCTTTGTGTGTGACTCTCTCAGAAACCTCACCATAATTCCTAACAGTCTTCAGGCCTTTGAGTTTCTCAGAAGCGATGAAAATATGGTTGTCAATTGAAGGCAACAGAAATGGTGGAGAGAGAGAAACAAAATGAAGATAGCGCTCAGATTAGAAAACTTCTTCATCCGTGTGATAACTTGCTGATTTCAGTGCGCAAAAATTTCACCAGAATTTTTCATTATTTCATTTTGCATGGCTTCATGCTTTCTTACATTTCCTCTGAAGCTTCCTGAGCTCGAAAACATGGGAGCTAAATGAAGGAAAATGTGTTTTCATGAATTTCCCCTCATTACAGCCAAGAACTCTTAGGCCTGCACTGACCCTATTTGAAGATGTCTCCAGGGACTAAGAGATGGCATTGCTCTCCATCCCCTGACATCTCTGTGATGTGGCTTGGGAAGTCAGAATGTTCCAGGCAAAACTCTACAAATTTCCAGTATCAGTAGTTTCAGAATAAAAGCAACATGTGCCTATTGTAATCACTGGGTGAGTCATTTCTTAAGTTAATCTTCATTTGTGATTTTTACTCATTGTAGGAAAATAGAAAAAAATAATATGAAAACATTTTGAGATTGTAGGTTACCAATAGAGGTATTTTTTAAAAAATAAATAACTTAAGCTGAGGTACCACAATATGAAGAATAAACAAAAATAAGAACATGATAAGCCTTTCATAACAATTGCATGGCATTCTATCATGTTTAGGAATGCCTACTAGAATAGAAATAAAGTTATAGACTAAAGAGGTGACTTTTAAATATGGTTGAGGGTGAGGGCCATTGGGCTATTAAGAGTCCCTATTTTCTATCATCAGAACACTATATTAACATCAAAAAATATAACTAGCACACAAAATCAATTTCTAGAGCAAAAATTTTGTAAGTTGCACTGGAATTATAAAGATGCTTGTAATAGCACCTAGCATAGTGTGAAGACTTAAAAAGTATTCACTGTAGGAGAAGAGAAAAAAAGAATATGACAAGAAAAATTTTAAGATTGTAGACCACCAATAGAGGGTGGTGGCCTGTTAAAAATTATTAGCAGTAAGAGGAAATTGGTGAATATATAAAAGAAATATAATCTTTTTGTCTGGTCTCCACATTTTTCAGTTGCCTTGTTACGCAAAAGTTGGAAAAGAGTTTCATTCTCCAGATTAGCTAACTGTATATAAATATATCGATCCTGAACACTTTGGGGTCAGCAAAGAGAAATACGTTGGAGCTAGGGTGAGCTAAGAGACAGTGTCGAGGAGGAAGGGAATGAGGATGACGAGGAAGAGGAAGGGAAGAAGACATGCTTTAGCAAACCACACTGTGGAATTTGGCATTGAAAATTTATTATCTTATTTAGGTACATGCAGTATAGACAAAGGAGGTTGAATAAAGGAAAAAATATTATGGACACAAAATAGAATCCAATTCAGCATATTCTCCTTGTGGAGAAATAAACTTTTATTTTCCTTAGTGAGGTTCAAGGAAATCCAACAACTGTACCTGTTTCCTATTCTACATGATCTTTCCATGATGGGTTTAGCAGGAACTGGATCAGAGTGGATTACAGTATCAATTCTTGCTGCAATTGGAAACTAACTAGGGTAAAGAAGGCGAAAACTATTCTTTCAAAGCTTGGAAAGAGAAGGAAAGAAAGAAAAGAAAGAAAAGAAAGAAAGAAAGAAAGAAAGAAAGAAAGAAAGAAAGAAAGAAAGAAAGAAAGAAAGAAAGAAAGAAAGAAAAAGAAAGAAAGAAAGAAAGAAAGAAAGAAAGAAAGAAAGAAAGAAAGAAAGAAAGAGAAAGAAAGAAAGAAAGAAAGAAAGAAAGAAAGAGAAAGAGAGAAAAAAGAAAGAAGAAAGAAAAAAAGAAGAAAGAAAGAAAGAAAGAAAAGAAAGAAAGAAAGAAAGAGAGAGAAGGAAGGAAGGAAGGAAGGAAGGAAGAGAAAAACTTGGCTAAACTGAGTCCTCCAGGCAAATGTTTTGATTGGCAAGCAGCTAGGCAGGGAAAAAATATTTACTGAAGAAAATATTCATAGGTGGACGCTTTGAGCTTCCTAAGGTTTTATATTAAGGAAACTTATCACTTGCTATTTTCATCTTTATTAATCTAAAAGTAGGCTTATGATTTCAACTATCACATTTTATAGATGACTTCCTAACCTGCACCTTGCTTTTTGACTTAAAGAGATTAAGGCATCAAAAGTGGTTGATTGGGTGGAACCACCTTCTGTGATTTCTATCAGCCACACGACTTCCCCAAATCATCAAACTCAAATAAAAACATCATGCTTGCTATGCAAACACCCAGCTGCCCACTTGCCCCAAAATAGCATAATGATGCTACTAAATTTAGAGCTACCACAAACTCCAAATTTCTGCAGTGACTTATTGCCATCCAATTGTCCCTCCAACACCCCAGTCAACATGTCCAAAAATTGTTTATCACTTGTCTACCTCTAGCAGCTCAAATAAACTTCTCTCCCAGACTTTGTTTCTGTTATAATTGGCTTCTTCATTCTCCTACATACTCAGGACATCTACCTCCTGTCTCTTTGAGCATTCCCATTTTTCCATTCCCGTAACTCCTGTTCTCAACCCACTGACAAATCTTAGAAAATGGACAGATGTAATCTGTAGGATTTTTCCTCTTCTGTCCTTGTCTACTCCCACTATCCTAGGTCAGACTCAGAGGATCGCCAACCTGCTCTATTGAAATATTCTAATTACAGGTTTTCCTAACACCACAACTTCCCCACTGTAATCTATCCTACACACTACTGTCAGACTGATTTGTCTCATTCAAAAAACATGGCATCAGTTTGGGTCCCCCAAATTCTGTCTGTGCTTAGCTCTTCTCTCAGACAAATAACTTAATTGTCTAAGCTCCATGCAGCATTTCTACTGCTAAAATGGAGGTAATAATTATTATTGTAAACCAGCTGCGTATCAGTCATTCTGTATAAATATGTTACTTATATTATCTTGAATTCTTTCAACTTCCTTGCAAGGTAAATATTGTTATTACTATTTTAAGAATGGAAAGACTCTGAGAGAGAGAGAGAGAGAGAGAGGATAATGAAGCAGATACAAAAGAGAATCAGAGACAGGAGTCTATGTGGTTCCATAGACCAAGAGTGCAATGTAAAGAGAAGCTGCCTTGACTCCTGATAGTTCCAATGCCTCTTTAGACACTCTGTGAGAATTTTCCTTACCTTTTCAAAAAAAACACAAAAAACACTTTTCCTGTGGGCTAGTTTGAGTGGAATTCTGATGCTTGCAACAGAACAAGCTCTGCTCTTTATAAATTAGCTTTTCATAAAATTGCTTCAAGAATTATTTATCTACAGTTGTTTCCTCCAATCCCACTCCCAATTTATTCTCTACACGTATCCAGAGTGATCATTAAAAAAATGAAAATCTGAATGGTCTCTGCTCTGCTTGAAATCATGCATTAGGATTACTATTCCATTGGGAATAAACTGCAATCTCCTCAGCATGGCCAACAACCCCACCTGATCAGGTAGGTGGCATATCTCTCCAACCTCTTCTCACACCATTTTCCTATCACAGACCTGCACCATCCCTGTATTGCTCCAGCTTCCCTAACAGGCTCCACTGGCTTCTGCCACAGGGCTTTTGCATGTTTCTGCACAACTAAGATCTTCTCCCAATGTTGATTCCTTTAAACCACAGATTTCTAAAAATGGACTTCATAAGTCAAATACACGTTTTAGATTTTGGTAGATACTGCCAAATTCCTTTTAATAAAGTCTCTCACTACTGAAATATGAGAGTGTCCTATGCCAACACAAATATTAAGTATCTTAAACACTGCGGATCTGCTTCTCAAGTATTTTTATGTTTCTTTATTTTCCATTAGATAACCACAACTGCCCACCCATATTCACCTTCCTGTTAGTTTCTTAAAACAACCCATGTTTTCACTTGCAGTCCTTCACAGAGATTATCCCCTTGTTTCTAGAACACACCTATATCACTAACGCCCACCCTTTCACTCCCAGGACTTTACCTGACTAATTCAGAGCCATCCTTCAATCATCAGCTCAGATGTCTCTCCTCTGCAAACTTTTCTTTGACACTAGGATCTAGATCAGAGGGCCCTCTGAGGTGCTTCCAGAGCACCCTGCATGCCATTACGGTCATATATGTAACACTGAATTTTAGTGTCTATGCTTAATTCTCTGAAGCCCACAATGGCCCATATGCACCATGAGGACAGGGACTATGACTATCCTCTTCAATGCTGCTTCCATAGCACCTAACCCACAGCCTGGTGGATTTCAGGAGTTTGGTTACTTTCTGCCATGGCTACTATCAGTTCATCTCAAGAGTTCCCACTTGCACTGCTCCTGAAATCTGACACTGGCAAGAGAATACCAGTTGCAGCTACAGTTTACGGACTGCCTTCTACGTGCTAGGCATTTGTCGGGAACTGAGAGATGGATCCAAGCACTATATATCCATAGCCTATGTTCTCCAACCATTATTCTTATGCTGTCTTTGGGTGAATCAATTGCTCAATTTGTTGAAAATATGTACCAGTGATTTCTAGGAAAGGGAGCTAGTCAGAGGCATGCTCAGAACCTACTGATTTTGAAGCATCAATGCCACCTGCTTCTGCAAGGTGCTTCCTGTCAAAGAACATTTTTCTTTCCATAATTCCCAAACTACTCATTGGCCACAGCTTCCCCATTCAGGGCATTATTATCAAATTGATGAAATAGTGTGAGAAAAAGTGTCTCTTATTTCCTCACAAAGGAAAGTGTACAGTCTCTATGGAAGGGTACATAGGAAGTTGGAGGCCTCAGCTGAAGAAGGAAATGACCATAAATAGATTTCATAAGGGGTGAATGCAAGCTGTCTTCTAGAACATATTCAGAACTCTTCTCGGCCTAACATATAGTAATGGTACTAAAAAAAAAAAAAGAATGATTAATTCAATCAATGGATTTTATAATTCTTTGTACTTCTCAAGATGCCATGGCTTTTTAGAACTTTAATTCTTTTTTTTTTTTTTAAAGATTTTTATTTATTTGACAGAGAGAGACAGTGAGAGCAGGAACACAGGGGGAGTGGGAGAGGGAGAAGCAGGCTTCCCGCTGAGCAGGGAGCCCGATGTGGGACTCGATCCCAGGACCCTGGGATCATGACCTGAGCTGAAGGCAGACGCTTAACGACTGAGCCACCCAGGCGCCCGAACTTTAATTCTTAAACTTAATGTACCATCACAATAATTGAATTATCTTAGTTGCTTGGTATTTTTGTTTCCTTTCCGGCTTTTGATTTTTCCACTTCTACCTAGTTATCATTATGGTATTGATATATTTAGGATAATCAACCGCCTTAAAGTGCTTTACCAAGGGTGGGAGAGGGGAAACAGAGAGACAAAGAGAGAGAGGGAGTTAATTTTATAGACCAGCACTATTTAATAGAAATATGAGTCACATATTAGTAACTTTAATCTAGTAGCCATATTTTAAAAAGTAAAAAGACCTGACTTTTGAGATGATTTTAATAATATATTTATCCAAATACATCCAAAATGTCTGCATGGAATTACGGCAAATGTATTAATGAGAAATATTATATTTTTTCCTTAGTAAGTCCTCCAAATCCATTGTATACTTTATACTTACAGCACATCTCACTTCAGTTAGAGATTCAGTTCCTCATTTGCATTATAAGCAAGCACATGGTAGCTAGTGGCTACCTTATTGGACAGCGTACAGTCACAAAATATCTGTAGAAGTTACATTGCTGCTCCACAGAAATGCAGAAGTATGGTGAAGAGCTACTGGCTCTGAAAAGCATCCTACAATTCTTGGCCTTCTGTGTCTCTTTCTCCCTGGTTCGTATTAAAAAAAAGGGAGCGGGTGAAAAAAGAAGAAGATATTCAGCTTAATGATCTTAATTCAAGTGTGGTTTCCCATCTAGTGGAGGCCAGCAACCACAGTAAATGGGAACATTCTGGGTATCCTTGATGCTCAGAGCAAGAACCATCCATATTTGGCACAAAAGCTGGATTCCCACAGTGAGGAGAGATGGAAAACAAGAACACTCTTCTTGTACCAGTAAGTGGGACTGGAGCAACGATCTGTGAAATGGTGTCCTGGAAAACTCTATCCCAGGCGCCCCCACTGTAATTGTTTTTAAAATGGCGGTGAAGCAAAGAGCATTTTGCAAATCTTTTCCTAACCACCCACTGGAAAATGTGAAGGCAGAAGTCACCCGCTGCAAATAGACAGAACATCAGTGACTGACTGAGCATCCACCTGTACCTGAGCTTCTGAGCAAAGAGGGCTTTTTGTTTCAGGCAGTTGGAATGGAGAAGTGGCCTACTTGCAATCTATCTAATCTATATATAGTCAGGTTGCCATACATCCCGTATTGAACCAGACAGCCTAGTATCTGAACTTTCCATCTGGCGCCTAATTTTGCTGTTATCAATGGGTATCCAGGGTTGTTTGGAGCCTGAGAACCTCTGGTAGTGAAAGATGTCCCCTGTCTGTGTTGGAACATTCAGAAATGGTATTAAGAAAAGATGTCATGAAGGCAAGTAGACTGCCCAGATTCCCTGCTTTCAAAAAGATGCTGTGATTTTGAAAAATAATATTTATTTTTCATTTCTATTTAATGGGAATGATTCAGCCCCAGGAAATAAATCATGGAGACTTCAGCTAGGGAAAACCTTAGATGGCACTGGGGTTGTTTCGGACTCCAACTAGTGTAAGAACTCTGCAAACAGGCCACCAGCTTCTGCAGTTAATACGGTGATGGAAAGTAAATATTCTTTGTAAAGGTATTCTTTGCAGACCGTTCCATTAAGTGTACAATTCTTAATCTTTTACTCTCAATCCTTTCTAATATTGGACATAAATTGTTTTTTCTCAAATTTCCTTCCATTTTTTTCTAATTAGAAATTTTAGAGACTTAAAGAACTTAAAATATCATCTTCTACATGACAATTCTTCAAATATTCTTCATACCCTCCCCAAACAGACTTTTTGCCCAAACTCAATGTTCATGTTTTCCTCAGCCATTATTAGACATGGTTTCCATATCACTCACTCTGGTCATTTGAGTTTATATAATCTTTGGAGTTTAGGAATATCTTTTAAAATACATAATTCATAACCAAAGATGATACCATAGATTATCTTATGACTAAAATTTCTGTAGAGGCATTGTTTCCTTTCATTTATATATAATAATGAAGCCTAAGATTTCATGTGATTATGTGCCATGACAAATCTTCCCTCTTTTCTTTGATTACTTACATTTTGACTTTTGTTTTCTTTAAACATATTTTCCCTTTTCCATTATGAAATAGTTTTTAACATACAAAAAAATATGGAGTAATTAAAAAAAAACACTAGTCATTATATCCCACATAGAGACTCAGCTTTTTAAACTGTTGATATTTTGCCATATATACATATTTTTTTTAAATAAAAGATATAATAGCACAGAAACAGGCTTTTTTTAAGGTTTTTTTAAAATTTATTTTAGAGAGAGAGAGGGAGCACGAGTGGGAGGGGCAGAGGGAGAGGCAGAGAGAATATCAAACCTGATGCAGGGCTCCATCGAAGACCCTGAGATCACAACCTGAGCCAAAACCAGGAGTTGGGTGCTTAACCGACTGAGCCACCAGGCATCCCCCAGGCCTTTTTAAATAGCATTCCTGGTACGCGTTTTGTATTCCTTCCCCAAAGTAATTACTACTCTGAAGTTAAGTGTATCCTTCCCATGCATGTTTTTCTACTTTTCTCCATATCTATCCATATCGATACTCATATTAATATTCACATGCATAGCTAAGCCATCTCTAACTATATCTATAGTTAGATAGATACCAATCTGGAATGAAGTTTCTGCCTTGATGAGCTGGAAGGGGGAAGGGAGGCCAGAGATCTTCGTTGAAATACCAGAATCTTGCAATTCTTATTGAGTTTAGATTGTCCTGAAAATAAGTTTATTTTCTATATGCTTATGGACGATTTTTTTTCCTGCATCATTCTTTTTTTTTTATTATGTAATGTTAGTCACTATACATCATTAGTTTTTGATGTAGTGATCCATGCTTCATTGTTTTCACCTAACACCCAGTGCTCCATGCAGTACGTGCCCATCTTAATACCCATCACCGGGCTAACCCATCCCCCCACCCCCTCCCCTCTAGAACCCTCAGTTTGTTTCTCAGAGCCCATCGTCTCTCATGGTTCATCTCTCCCTCCGATTTCCCCCCCTTCATTTTTCCCTTCCTTCTCCTAGTGTCCTCCATGCTGTTCCTTACGTTCCACAAATAAGTGAAACCAGATGGGAATTGACTTTCTCTGCTTGACTTATTTCACTTAGCATCATCTCCTCCAGTCCCATCCATGTGGATGTAAAAGTTGGGTATTCATCCTTTCCGATGGCTGAGTAATATTCCATTGTATAGATGGACCACATCTTCTTTATCCATTCATCTGTTGAAGGGCATCTCGGCTCTTTCCACAGTTTGGCTATTGCGAACACTGCTGCTATGAACATTGGGGTGCATATGGCCCTTCTTTTATGAACTATTTTAAAGACTTTCAGTGGGTAGGTCTCTTTTTTCATCAGTTTCTTTGGGAAGCAAGTCCACAGAGCTCCTCATGATATCTTACCAGCAGTGGGACTCCTAACAATAGCTGATAACATTTTAACATAATCATATTAATATTTCTTCCTTTATATGTTTTGTGCCTTATTTAAAATATTTTTTCTCTACCCTAAGGTCATAAATTTATTCTCTTATATTTTATGCTACTATTTTAAGTGTTTTAATTTCCATAGTTAGTAGTTTAACCATCTGTGAATGGTGGGAATTAGGAATATAGATATTTTTCCTGCATATGAGCAGCTAATTTTCCTAGCACCATTTATTGAATAATGCATTTACTCCCCCAGCAATTTCTAATTCCTTCCGTAACACTGGGTAGGGTTCTAGACTTTGTATTTTAATCCATTGGTCTGCTTACTAATATACTGCATAAATTATAACAGTTCTTAATATCTAAGAGGGAAGACCTCAACCCATATCGCTCATCTTGAAATTTTTCATCTTGAAAATTACTTACTTCTTACAAATTTCTTGTTCCTTTGTATATATAAATTTGGGGACCAGTTTATGAAATGTCACTAAAAAAAAAAATCAGTCGTGATGAATTCTTGTTTGCATTTGTACTGAGTTGAGTAAAATGAGGTGAATTAAAGTATTTAAAGCATTGAAGCCATAAAAATGGTATAACCAACAACTTACCATTTATCTCATTTATTTATTAATTGTTGTCTTATATATTTTTATTTAGCACTATTCTGTAAAGGTCTTCCATATTTTTATTAATTTTATTCCTAGGTACTTGGATTTTTGGTGATTTTATAAATGTTTCCTTTATTTATTAATCCAATTTGTATTAATAGTTTATATAAACAATAATGATTTTTGCTTATTCCATTTATATCCAGGAAGTTTTCTGAATGTTCTTTCTAGCTTTAGTAGTTTCCTGTAGTTTCTTTTGGAATGTATTTGAGTATTTGACCACATGTAAAAAATAAAAATTAGGTTTATTTTTTAAAAATTTGTATGTGTACACTTTTTCCTTTTCTTAAGTTTAGCTAAGATTTACATGAAATGTTAAATAGAAATAGGAATATTAGTTATCTTTGTCATGATCCTAATTTTAAATGAAATGATTATGACATTTTATTTTACCATTGAGTAAAATATATACCTTAGAAATTTGGTAACTAACCTTTATACCAATATCAAATTAAGGAAGTCCTTTTCTACTCCAACTAAGATAAAAATTGTCATGAATAGGTATTACGTTTTATCAAATTCTTTTTTTTAAGATTTTATTTATTTATTGGACAGAGAGAGAGCAGAAACTGGGAGAGTGGCAGAAGGAGAGGGAGAAGCAGGCTCCCCACTAAGCAGAGAGCCCGACTCGGGGCTCCATCCAGGGACCCCGGGGTCATGACCTGAGCCGAAGGCAGACGCTTAACCAACTGAGCCACCCAGCGCCCCGTGTTTTATCAATTCTTATTCTGATTATTTTGATAAGATGATTCATAGTTTTCCATTTGATCTTTAATGTAGTAAGATATATTAATAGATAGTTATACCATCTGTTCCAGGTAAAACATTATTTTTATAATGTTCATTTTCCTTGTAAATTGTTTGATTCTATTTGATAGTTATTTATTTAGCATTTAGTATCTGTATTTACAAATAAAAGTGCCCTATAATTATTTTTAATACTTTTCTTATTTATTTTGATGCTCTCTTGCCCATGCTGTGAACTTTTTATCTCTTTCTAGTTCCTAGAATTTTTTTTTTTTTTTTTTTTGGCAACAGAAGGATTATGTGGGCTCTTAAATAGAATTTGGTGAAAATCATATAGAAAAGCGTAAGATGGTGCTGAAAGGTAAAGAGAAGAAAGCAGAGCAGTTCTGGGACACAGACCCAAGTATTGACATGCTGGTGATTTCCCTAGGTTGCCCTTTATCCTATTATAACCCAGATTTGTAGTTGAAAAATCTGACAATCTGGAAAAGCCAACAAGTACAGACAAAGCCCCCAATGAAAGCTTGCTCTTTTTATTCAAAGCACCATGAAAGGAGCAGCCTAGCAAGACAGAAGACTTTTAGGGGTGCCTGGGTGGCTCAGTCATTAAGCGTCTGCCTTCGGCTCAGGTCATGGTCCCA
Organism: Eumetopias jubatus; assembly: GCF_037043125.1. Lineage (NCBI taxonomy): Eukaryota > Metazoa > Chordata > Mammalia > Carnivora > Otariidae > Eumetopias > Eumetopias jubatus. The sequence goes on along the minus strand of NW_028274821.1, from coordinate 22,023,513 downwards.
GGGTCCTGGGATTGAGCCCTGCATCGGGCTCCCTGCTCAGCGGGAAGCCTGCTTCTCCCTCTCCCACTCCACCTGCTTGTGTTCCCTCTCTAATGTGTCTCTCCCTGTCAAATAAATAAATAAAATCTTAAAAAAAAAAGATAAGACTTTTAGACAGTAACTGCTCTGCTAGAGCCAAATACCAGATAAAATGTGACCTACTCTACCCATGTCAACAAAGCCTTATAAGGAGCCTAGACTTCTGCAGTCACCATGCTGTAATGAGGCACCACCAGCCCCAGCTCTTGCCTTGCTGCGTAGGATCACAGAAGATCATGTAGGGGGCCAAGACTTTCATCCCTGTCAGGTGGTAATAGAGTCCCCCAACCCCTACAGTGTCCGTGGAAACTATGAGGGGAGCCTGGATTCCCTCCCCAACCCAACAGTAAGGAGGTGCTCCTCCCCCACTCCTGCTGGTATGGTTTTAGAGGAAACCTAAGGAAACTCAGGACATTCAGCACTGCCTAGCTTAACATGGCCATCCTCTATGGTATCTGTCTATGGAAGCCATGTGGGAAGCAGAAATAAAACACCCTTTACCCCTTCCAGCCAGGGTCATATCAGTAGAGGCCTAATAGGAAACCAGAACTCCCAACCCCACTCATCAGTAAAAAGGAGACTCCCCTACACACACTCAAGGGTCAATGGAGGTCATGGGGTGAACATGGAATGTGACTCCCAGCTGGTAGGATTGAGGCAATCCCCCCTCCTTGCCAGAGACCCAACACATGTATATTCAATTGATTTTTTTGACAAAGGCACAAAAGCAAACTTCAGCGAAGGAAGGATAGCCTTTCTGCAAATGATGCTGGAGTAACTGGACATTCATAAGGAAATAGATGAAGTAAAATAAAGTAACTCAAAATGGATCATGAACTTATATGGAAAATATACAAACTTTTAGCATAAAATAGAAGCACATCTTTAGGAGATAGAGCTAGGCAAACAGTCTTTAGACTTGAGATCAAGAGCATGATCCATAAAAGTAAAAAGTGATAGGTTGAACTTCATCAAAATTAAAAATTTTGCTCTGGCAAAGGGAAAAAAGACAAATACTGACTGAGAGAAAATATTTATATACTATGTGTCTCACAAAGGCTTGTATCTGAAATACTTAAAGAATTTAAAATTCAATCATAAAAATACCCCATAATCCATTTAGTAAATGGGCAAAAGACAGGAATAGACATTTCACTGAAGAAAATATATGGGCAGCAAATAAGCACATGAAAAAATGCTCAACTTCATTAGTTATTAAAGACATGCAAATTAAAACCACCATGAGATATCATTACACATTACAGGATGGTTCAAAAAAAATTTTTTTAAAGTAACAAAACCAAATTCTGATGAGGATGGAGAGAAACTAGGTTACTCATGTATTGCTAGTGAGACCACAGGTAGTATAGCCCCTGTGAAAACAATTGGGCATTTTCTTAAAAAAAACACAAATATGTAACTAACAGATGAGCCACCAATTGCACTCTTAGGCATACTTATCCCAGAGAAATGAAGACACAGTCACATGAAAACATGTACCTGAATGTTTATAGACGTTTTATTCATAATAGTCAAAAGCTGAAAACAACCCAGATGTCTCTCAATGGATAAATGGTTAAATAAATTACACTCATTTATACCATGGTATGTTAATTAGTAATAAAATGAAATTAACTCTCAATATATACAACTGGGCTGGATCTTACGGATATCATGCTAAGTGCAAAAAAGGCAATCTCCAAAGATTACATGCTATATGATTCCACTTATATCCATTCTTAAGAGTTAGGGGCGCCTGGGTGGCTCAGTCGTTAAGCATCTGCCTTCGGCTCAGGTCATGATCCCAGGGTCCTGGGATCGAGCCCCGCATTGGGCTCCCTGCTCCGCAGGAAGCCTGCTTCTCCCTCTCCCACTCCCCCTGCTTGTGCTCCTTCTCTCGCTGTGTCTCTCTCTGTCAAATAAATAAGTAAAATCTTAAAAAAAAAAAAAAGAGTGAAAGTGGTTGCCAGGGGTTAAGCATTAGGGGAAGAAGGGGGACACCCGGGTGGTAGAGTCAGTTAAGCACTGACCCTTGGTTTTGCTCAGGTCCTGATCGCAGGGTTGTGAGACTGAGTCCCGTGTTGGCCTCTGTGCTCAGCGTGGAGTCAGCTTGGGTTTCTCTCCCTCTCCCTCTCCCCCTCCTCCCCCCGTGCATTCTCTCTCTCTCTTTCTCAAATAAAAAAATAAGTAAATATTAAAAAAAAAAAAGAATTAGGGTGAGAGGGGAGAAGTAGTTGGGGTTATAGATGGGTTACATGAGGGATCCACGTGGTGATGGAAATGTTGTGTACCTTGACTGTATGGATGCCAATGTCCTGGTCATGAGTATTACACTACTATAGTTTTGCTGAATGTAACCAGTGGGGGAAACTGGATAAAGTGTATATGGGATTTCTGTATTATTTCTTAAAACTGCATGTGAATCTCTATTTTGAGATTTAAAAGTTTCATTCAATTTACAAAATCTAAAAAATACATTTATGGCAATTGTACCTGCATTTCATGGCAAAGGGTAATAAATGCATGTCCTCAAACCATCAAACAAGTAGTGATTCCATCCCTTATTCCTCCTAACATCATTAAAGACCCTAAGTTTCAATGTAGTTGTTCACAAACCTCAGCTTATTTATGCATTGTCTCACAAATATATATTGAGTGCCTGCTCTGTACCAAGCACAGTGCTCTGGTAGAAATATAGTGGTGAGCAAACATGACACTGTTCCATTCTTTATAGAGCATCCTTCACAGGGCTTCATAAAGAAGTGAATGAAAATGTCAATAAAGAAATAAACTGGGGGGACACCTGGGTGGCTCAGTCGTTAAGCGTCTGCCTTCGGCTCAGGTCATGATCTCAGCGTCCTGGGATCGAGCCCCATGTCGGGCTCCCACTCCCCCTGCTTGTGTTCCCTCTCTCGCTGTGTCTCTCTCTGTCAAATAAATACAATCTTAAAAAAAAAAAATAAACTAAACTCTTACAAAACTTATTATAAAAGAAGGATATCTTGTAACAGAAGATAATTACAGGACAGAATGATCAAGAAAGGCCTTTTGAGGTGTTACTCAAACTGAGGTCCAAAGAATGTAATCAACTATCCAAATTTATTTGCTTTCAACATATTTCTTGAATCTGTTTACTCCTTTTTGTCTCTTCAGCAGCCATCTGTTTAAAATATCAACACTTACAGGGGTCACTGGCCTTTTTACTGGAATCCTCAATTTACTTTCATTCCCATTCCATCCCAGTCTCCATATGATTAACATAAAAATCAGATCATTTCATTCCCTTGCTTAAAACTCTTCTGTGACTCCCAGAATAAAGGCCAAAACCTTCAACATGCCCCATACATCTACGTGCTCTTCCTCTGCCTACCACCACAGCCTGAGTTCAGGCCAGTGTCCATCTTGTTCTCTCTTTACAAGCACACCGGTATTCATGTGCTTGAACGTACTATGTTCTCTCCAACATCAGGCCCACAGAGTTCTGGCCCCTGCTCCTTGGGCCATTACCTTTGCCTTGTTAGATCTCTCCTCAAAAGTCTGACTCCCCATCCTAGAATGGACACTAACAAACCCATGGTGCCCTTTATCTTTTCTTCACAGCAAGCATCAAAGATATTTGAGCAATTATTTAATAAATATCTGTTTTCTCCACAAGGCTGAGGACAGAGGGGATCTGTCTTTCTCCATGTTATATTTCCAAGGAGAGCATATTGCTTGGCATATGCAGATGCTTTATAAGTATTTACTGATTGATTAAATAAATAGATGGATGAACTTACTAGGTTTTTGTAAGCATATTAAGAGCCTTCAAAATATTATGATTGGATTAAATAGGGGTACGATAATGTGTTGACCCTGGAAATATTTGTAAAATGATTTCTGTGCATCATTATGGCCTTAAAATAACTGTATTCATCTCTTTTTTGAATGCTAATTTTCCTTTTTTCATCATTTTTAAATCATGCCAAAGCACATAAATACTGCAAAAACATTTCCCCAAAACAAACAAAAATTACAAAAGAATACAAGATTAGCTCTCACTACCGATTCAGAATCTGGGTCAATATGAACATGAACGAAGTGTTCCTGTGCTTTACACAAGAAAAAATGATTATCTGAGTCAATGTAATAGGGTGATTAAAAACAAAACAAAACACCAGGCTTTCAATTTGACAGTATAGGTATAAAACCTTACATATGTTCATTATTTACTTGATCACTTCATTTATTTATATGTAAGATGTAAATATTATGTCAGAATAATTGTAATAATATATGAAATAATGTTGATGATTATGACTGAAACATTGTAAAGAAGCCGTAAGTAGTATATGTGATTATCAAGCTAATGAAGAATGCAAATACTATTGCAGGAGAAAATTCTACTTCAAGAAAATGGAATGTGTTCAAATAATATAGATGAAATAATTCCCACAAACAATACGGGTGCTAATTAAAGCTGCCTTCCTTGGGGCGCCTGGGAGGCTGAGTCGGCTAAGCATCTGACTCTTGATTTTGGCTCAGGTCATGATCTCAGGGTTCTAAGATCCACTGTGGGGCTCCACTCTGGGCATGGAGCCTGCTTGAGATTTTCTCTCTCCTACTCCCTCTGCCCTTCTCCTCCGCCCCCCGCTCCCCTGCCCAGAAAAACCTGCTTTCCTTATTTCTTAAAATAAGCTTTAGTAAAACTTGGCTGGGCTGGTTTGAATTATGGCATATGACTGAAAGCACTAAGAAAACATTCAAAATATAAAAATTTTTGCGGATAGTAGTTTACTAAAATTAACATATTAAAGACGCATTCATATTTCAGAAGTCTCTGATTTGACCATTACATTATTATCAGGGGCTGGCAAACAATAGCCTGCATGCCAAATCAAGCCTGCTGTGTATTTTTTTTTTTC